>NC_068361.1:105680313-105685313 GCF_020536995.1 Dreissena polymorpha | reverse complement strand
ATTAAGCTAGCTAATTTCAAATAAGATACAAACACATCCCAATCCTAAAATTATCAGTAAGTTATAGTATTGTTTGCCTCTAGGCGCATAATTAATTGAAGGCCTAGTTTATCTGTTAATCCTCGCCCCATGTGGTGTCCCAGTGTGTACACTGATATTAATACACGATGTATTGGTCCACAATTAAATCTCTTATAAAAACATGTCTCTCAGGTGACTGAAAAATGGCTGTGTAGATACAACAAATACTACTACAACGGAGACTAAGATAACACATGTTACAATTAATTTGTCTTCCTTGCGTTCTTCTTATACGACAAACACTTCTAAAACAAAAAAGCAAAAAGCCGCTACTGCTACTGCTTCGGCTACTCTTACTACTACTGCTACTGCTACTGCTGCCGCTGCCGCTGCCACTGCCAAGGCCGCTGCCACTGCCGCTGCCACTGCCGCTGCCGCTGCCACTGCCACTGCCGCTGCCACTGCCGCTGCCAGTGCTGCTGCTACTGCTGCTACTGATAGTGCTACTGCTACTGCCACTGCTACTGCCACTGCTACTGCCACTGCTACTGCCACTGCCACTGCCGCTGCCACTGCCGCTGCTGCTGTTGCTTCTGATAGTGCTACTGCTACTGCTGCTGCTGCTGCTTCTGCTGCTGTTGCTGCTGCTACTGTTACTGCTACTGATACGGCTACTGCTAGTGCTACTTCTACTGCTACTGCTAGTGCTACTGCTGCTGCTGCTGCTGCTACTGCTACTGCTACTGATTCTGCTACTGCTACTGCTGCTACTGCTGCTGCTGCTGCTACTGCTACTATTGATAATAATTCTCCTTCTACTTCTCTTTCTAATATTGCTAGCGATGCTTCATAATTTATTTTTAAATGTATCATTTTGTTAAAACAGGAAAGAACTGTTTATAGGGATCTTTTCAAGCTTTGGTAAATTGACAAAATTGAAAAAAGTTGATTCAGATTCGTAAGTTTTCGTTTTAGTTATGATATTTGTGAGGAAACATTAATACTGAACATTAACCATGCTCTAATATAGCCATTATATGCATCTTTTGACGATTTTAAAACCTAAAAATTATACAGCGTTGCAACGCGAAACGATTGAATAATTTGGAGAGTTCTGTTTTTGTCGTTAAATTTTGTGAAACTACGAAGATTGCTTATATAAGGTATAAAATACGTCGAGAATGTGTACTCGGCGGAATAGCTCAGTAGGCATAAGCGTTTATACTACAGGACTCTGCCAGGACTCCAGGGGTCACTGGTTCGAACCCTGCTCCGGGCAATGTACATTTCCTTTTTTTTTTTTCTTGATTTTTTACTGGAGCTTTTATGATCCAATGTTTACATTTATCAATATAAAGCATTTAATGAATAAGTTAAAAAAATGCCAAAATCTGTGAAAAGGCCCCTTTAAAGGTGTAAAGAATCTAAACTTTTCTGCGATTAAAGTTTTATTTAACTGGATTAGTATAGGCCACATAACAGACGCTATTGTACTGATTTGTACTAAACAACATTTTGTCATAATCAACAGTTTTAACATGCCGCAGTTTCCTTGGAAGTTGACCTTTGATTGGAGTTATGTATAAAACATTAACAAGGTATTTGTTGACAGTTTGTCCTGTCACGATTATATATTAGTTGAGCCAAACGTGTGATAAAGATCCCTTTTGGGGTGGCGATAAATACTATTTATATTGTTCAACAGTGGGAGACTGAGAAAACATATGTTACAATTAATTTGTCTACTTTGCCTGCTTCTTCTTTATATATTTTTCTTGCTAATCGTTTAAGTTTAGTTTTAGTTAAGTAGGTATATCAATTTACATTTTTTGATAGATATTTATTTGGATAGTAATGGTATGTTTTATTTGACTTGACATCATTGAACCGGTTTATTCATTGATAAGATCGGGATCTCCACAGGTGTTTAATCTCGATTGTTAGGTGGGGAGAAGGGTCCGAATGATAATGTTGTCGTCGGCTTACGAATCACATTTCACAAGTTTTAGACAAATATGCATACGTTATAAACCTAATTTAAGTATTACATAGATAATAACTTATCTTTATTTTGATGAACTACGTTTAAGGTATAAAACTATAATTATCTATGTGTTGTGTGCCGCATACATACCATCTTGCTTTTTTAAATTTGATCACAACGGTCCGAAGTCATAAACATTCATTATGCATGGTTGCTAAAGCACAGTGTATACTAACTACCTAATGTTTATTGTTGTTTGCTAGGGTTATTATTATTATGTTTTATTTTTTTTTTTTTTTTTTTTTGGGGGGGGGGGGGTGGAGGGCTTTTATAGAAGATTTCAACTAGTCCTTCAATTAACGAAAAAAAAATATTGGTATAGGAAATATAAAAGAGTAATAGACAGCTTCATTCATGCTGTTCTATTATGGTGTTTTAACGCATATAATTATGTATGGTTGATGAAGCACATTGTATGCTACCGATGTTTATTGTTGTTTGATGATGATGTTAAGTTGGTGTTGCTGTTGTTGTTAATGATGATGATGAGGAGGAGGAGGAAGAAGAAGAAGAAGAAGAAGAAGAAAAATAGAAGAAGAATGATGATGATGATGATGATGGTGGTGGTGGTAGTAGTGACGACGACGACGATGATGATGATTTTGATTATGATAATGAGATTTGAATTAAATTAATGCGCAAAGATTTTTCTTTTTAGCGGCCAAATGCAGATATCTGCGCTCGGCCGCTGTAAGGGTTATGTAATATTTGCAATCTACATAGGAGTCAATAGCAGATACCAAGCACCATATGCTTATGAGAAACAAAAGCAAAATATTGGCAATCGCTGAAATCTCGAATATGACTTACTCATTTTATTAAATGAAAACCGGTAACTATTTTAAACGGTTATTATATTGCAACAACTTAGCGGTGTTTATCCAAAAGACCATTGTTATAATACAGGGACGTCAATAGGCCAAACTATTCAGGAAATATGATTTGAGTCGTCAAGGATAGATTTTGAGATCAATGTACGTCCGATGAGATTTAAAGGGAGTTTGAGGCGTAGGGACAGATTCGTTCGAGTACGCGATC
This sequence comes from Dreissena polymorpha, assembly GCF_020536995.1. Lineage (NCBI taxonomy): Eukaryota > Metazoa > Mollusca > Bivalvia > Myida > Dreissenidae > Dreissena > Dreissena polymorpha. Next base: position 105,682,210 of record NC_068361.1, on the reverse strand, counting down.
ATTTGAGAACAAATTATGTTGAAGCTTTATCGGAATTCCGGAAATTTGCGATCGGTACCGATTTTTTCTGGTTCTTTTTATTGATTCTGATAAGTTAGCGGCCGGCACGGGACATGATATTAACTGACGAAACCCCTCTTCGCTACTTCCGAAAATCTTCGACATGTTGCAAATATCCGTAATATCCGCATTGTACTCACCAGAAATTGCAACTAGAAAGACTACAATAAATCAGGTAGCTACGGCTCGGGCGGGGATTTACCTTTTATCCCTGTAAGGGACCTAATGCCCCAGACTACCGGCTATTTTTTCCGGAATTCGAACTTGATACACTTGATATCCCTGAATAAATATTTATATCCGCAATTTTGATCTCTAGAGTGCTGACTGTAGTATTGTATTTGACTGGAATGACTGTCGATTATGTGTTTAGATTAAAAAAACAAGCTTACGAAGAAACTTTGTGTTTGCTTTTTTGTACGGCTTTTTTTAAAAATGTATTGTCCGCCACGGACGCAACAATTGACCAAATGTACCAGATTGTGGTATCTTTAAAGTGTATGTTTTACTGCCGTGATATCTTTAACAAACTACACATTATTGATGTGGAGTTTTGAATCTATTGAATTTGTTTCCCCAAAATATGCTCTTCTATTAGTAGATGTTTAGGTGACGTGTTCTAATTATAGATCTTACACGGCCAAGAAACACTAGATAGGTCTTTGCAACGAGAGCTGTTGGATATCGTGAATGCGTTCAATGTGGCCTGTTTATTTCAGAAAGCTATGTGCAATGTTTTATGGGGATTTCTATCAAATTGCCAATTGCAAAATTTGATTTAATTCATTCGGACCTACAAGCGGGAAACTTCTTTCATTAAAATTCAATGGGCTTTTAAGAAGTTCGTGTGAAAGGCCAAATTTGACCGTGTTAAACAGCAACGCCGAAAAAAATTGCTACTCAGTCTTATTTATCACTTTTTTGTAAGATTTACCAGTAGACGTTCTTCAGTGAAAAATTAAGCAAACACACAGTGCCGAAATATGGAAGGGTATTTAGGTAAAAAAAAATCCTTCTTTGTGACTGTGTCCATGATTCTTGATGGTACTTTCAATTAAGTATGTAGACACCTTTTCATGCTTGATGACACTTACATCTTGCTGATGTCCAATGTCTATTTACATTCTGCTTAATGGTATCATGCATGTGTACAGATGCAACATTCTTGTTCGTTAATTGCATGCTGCATATGTGTATGTTGGGTTTGTGCAGAGAGAGACTGTGCAATAGGCGCAGTGCATAATGGAAATCAAATATTAATGCGTTTAATAAATTAACGCGATGGTAAGATGTGAGTTTCACCCAAGCACAAAGCAACATACTATCATGCCTGATACAATGATGTCAATTGACAGTCATTCCGAAATGCTACGGAGGACTACGGAAATTTACGGCCGTATAACGGAAATTTATGTTATAGGAGAAGGTGCGCACCTTTGTAAGATATTTGCTACTGAAACCGAAATTAACCGCGTGTTTGTAGACTTAAATTTTTTTGGTTAATGACTAACCATAATTTTTGTACAGTAATTACCTTCAATAACCAAAGAAAGTCTATGGAATATTTCATATATGCTACTAATGCATGTATGCAGAAGCTCCAGATAAGACGCTTAAAGTCGTAAAAAATTGAATTAAATTTAGTAAAAAGTAGACTTAAATTCTGTGCGTACGGTTACACATTGGAAAAATAAAATAAGAATTCAAAATGTGTGATCATGCGTAAAAACTTCAATATCAATGCATATAATGTACATTTTATCAATGAGTTCCCACTCGTCTAGGCCCTCATTACAATTATGAAATCAACCGCACTTTAACGTTATTATGAAAACAG
>NC_068361.1:105095861-105328361 GCF_020536995.1 Dreissena polymorpha | reverse complement strand
ATGCTGTTTGTTTCCTTGACGTACCATAGGAAATTATTAACATGAGGTTATATACTTAAACTTACAAAACATAATACCAGAATGTACACACTCTTTTATATCTGGGCCCAAACTGATTTCACGAAGCAACGTTCCAGCATTATTAAGCAGGTATGTCAGCTAATTTCTCCATGATATACATATGTACTGGTTTAGTGGGGCATTTCTAGCAACATCGTAATACAGGAGTCGTGTTTTAAGGTCTACTACAACGTGCACATTTCTATAACGTAGTTATACAAATGCAATTTTCCAAGCAAGTGGCAAACGAAAACCATGTCCGTCGGACCTGTCCTAAAAACTGATCCAAGCGGATCATCACAACTGAATTTGATGGTACGAATTCAGTGCCCTACTCTATCACTAGTAAAGCCTTTCCTTCGCGTAAATTTATTACATAATACTTATCTATCCATATGCATGAAAACGGGACAAGATATCAAATATGGCCATAGTACTTAAATCTTTAGACGATTGAAGCTTTGGAATCCGATCCGAGTATTTCTTATAGTGACTGTTATCGGTACATAATCTGACTCACTCAAATCATTTGTGAAGTATTCAATTTGCATGGAATTTTTCATTTCAATCAGTAAACAATCAAAGGAGGTATCCTTAACGCTTTAAAAAGCTATATTTGCTTCTATTGTTTTCCAATTCAACTATGATTGATTTCAGACGACATACCGAATCATTTTCAAGCTGGCGCCGCAGGAGAACAACGTGTTTAAAAGTTCCGAATTTCCCAACGTGGTCAATATTAGTTGACTGCTCGTTGATGTCATTCGACATTTGACGTGACTTTTCATTGTTTGTTTTTATTTTTTCTCCTATCACTTTCTATCAGAAAAAGCTGATAACACATCATTCTTAAGTTTCGCATCCATGTATGAGATTTTCTGTTTTATAGTTTGAAGACATGACAACGCTTCACTTTCTATTTCAGATACCAATTCTTCGTGTTTGCGGTCATATTCTAAAAGACGCTCGCCTTGCTGTTGCAAGTCATGCAACACTGTCTTCTAACCGGTACAATCCACGTTTACGTCATCCACAATATCAGACAATAGTTTAACTTCCTGACACTTTCTGTGATCAGCAACAGCACACTTATTACAGCATGTCACATCGTGGTCTTTACACAGGTAAACCACTTCTTCATTTTCATGATTCGGACATGCAATCAAGCTCTTCAGAAGTTTATTTATCTCCTGGGAAGGTACATCCGCAAGATCACACAACTTGTGAAACCTTTATCCTTATATGATCATGATTACAATGATTACACTCTCTACAATACACAACGCCCCCTATTTCGCCTTTATTCTCCAAACAGGGACCGCATACATACTTTTGAACAGCCATTCTTTTGTCAACTTTTAAATAAAATCACCTCCATGTACATATATGCGAAATCGAAAATAGGGAAACAGGTATGACGTGTACAAACCTATCATTATATCGATCAACTTTGACCATTATTAGATCATATATGGAACATTTTATGTACACCTTCATCAGGGAAGATACCTATCTCTTGAACCATGTAGATTGTGTATAGCAGTTATGTCCCTTTATATAATTGGAGCATATGCATTGTATGCGTGATGGTGCACCTCGTAATTTACACGCGATTCAATACTACTTTGCTCATATTGAAGTTTTTATATTTACGGTTTTATCAACGATTTCAATCTTAAGACTGATATTGTGCATACTTCCAACAAAACACGGATATGATCGATGGAATTGAAATAAGATATACAAAAAAGCAGTCCTATATACAATACTCGAAGTTTTTTTGTTAAATAATATTATCAAAATACAATGAATTATTCAATAAACTTCGATACGGATGTGTTGACTCGAAAGAGTTAGAGCAACAAACATTTTGTATATGAATGCATAGGAACAGAATTATCGGGATTTCCTAACATTAGCATGTTTTATTCACAAAAATAGGGTGTCGGCTTGACTGCAAAACTGTTAATGATTTTTTTTATTTTATCTTATCAATTATTCTGAATCTTAAATTTATGTTTTATTTATAAACATTATATCTGTCGTAAATTAAATAAAACTTGAAACTGTTGAATTGATGCTGCATTTTATTTTTGTGCGCTGTCCCTTTGTGACTTATTGAGGCGGTCTTTGAATTCTCAGTTACAAAAGTAACGCTTTGAAACCTGTATCAGTGCATGATCCCGTTTACATGTATTACACATTGATTCTCTCAATTTCTATAATAAACATCCCCTCTTTCGCTCAGCTGGAGAAAGTCAACATATCGGTTACCGACATTTTCACTAAACTGACCCACAATTACCATCGTGATTTTCATATACTAAATCAAACGTAGTGAATACAATACATGGCTTGTGACCTTCTGATAGGCGGACACCAAATCATTGACTCAAAAATTATAAAGTAATTTTAAAAAGTTATTTAAATTAAATATCATACAAAAAGAAAACCTTGGTAAAAAACAAACGAAAAGTGAAATCAGATTCCTTTCGGTAATCGAACTCATGACTCATGCAAAGAAAAAAAGTAATCAAACGTATAAATCAACTATGCTATAATGTTTGGTAAATGACCAGATCTAGTTTACGGTTATTTAGACTACAGTACTTTTAATTTTTGACGTCAATGTAATGTAAACATTCAAAGGCCAAATAAACAAGCCCCATATTAAAAAATGCTACGTGTGTAATTGCTATAATGTCCTAGTAAATCAAAACTATGGATGGATATAGATGGTAATCAACAGCAATTGCTATGGTGGTTTGCGTCAGCTGTGGGATTTAGACTAATAGATGCGTGCAGCATCGTCCGCATAATGTACATATTTTTGGGAAATTACTCATAGGCTTTCCCAAAGGTGTGTATCTTGAGGATGAATATCATTTGTCAGTAGAATGTTCCTTACCTATTGATATTAGAAAATTGTATATTATACATGTTATTGGAAAAAGACCAAACATGATTCAGTTTATTGAACAACTGCAATCTGATAATACAAGTACCAACATAAACTAAGCCTTGTTTGTATATATAATTATGATTAATTGTGTATAATTTATAACTTCAACTTGACTCATCGCTTTCTTGTAAATTCGTCATTGTTTTGTTTTTTAAAGTTATCGTTATAAATGTTATAAAGATTATAAATGATGAAATCCGATTGTCCTAGTATTGATATGTTATTGAAAATCTTATGAAATTCCATACTGATCACATTTCGTACCTATATACATGTTACTATGTTTTGAACATGTAAACTCATGGCATGTGTGTCTATTATATATGGAATAAACTGAAAACCTACAATAAGATGTTCACTATGATTTGTTTACAAACACAACAAAACACACTATTTCATAGTATTGCCACTAACAATCACATTAAAATGTGAATGACTTGCGGAGTTAAAAGCCCATAAACTCTAAAAAATCTACGAATATTTCGTACAATATTTCGAAAAATAAAGTTAACAAATAAAAAATTAATGTTCCTTATAGCAATAGCCAAACTTTCAACGCTAGTTGTGGTCTGGTAATTAAGATTAAACGCGATACAAAATGCTCGTTTTTATGTTTTTGTGTCACAATATTTAGTCCATGTAACTTCAGGCTACGATATCCAAACATAACAAGCGAACGCTTGTGTCATTAATACGTCGTTACGTCGTTCTTCCGACGTTGCCCGAAGACAGTCAGGCGTTCGCTCGTAAATTTTCGAATATCGTGGCGGGAAATACACATACCAATATGTGTCAGCGGCTAAGAAGTTGTATGAAAAACTAAAAGCCTCTATAACGCTCAAAATCAACAAAAAGTTCGGAAAGTATTTCGTAAAATAAAGTTAACACCTAAACAATCAGTGGTCCTTATAGCAATAGCCACAATTTCAACGCTAGATGGGGTATGACTACATAGATTTGTGTAGATACCAAATGACCGTTTTTATTTATTTGTGACACAATTAATTCCATTTTAATTTCCCGCGAATATATTTATTCATATGAAACACAAACACTCAAATGGTACAATGCTAGTGTTCATGTGTCGTATGAAAATATATCGTTGCGGGAAATTAAAATGGAATTAAATATGCAAAACAATAATAAAAACGATCATTTGGTATCTACAAACATCTACTTTACCAGACCACATATGGCGTTGAAATTTCGGCAATTGCCATAAGGAGCACTGAAATTTTCGTTGATTTTGAGCGTTATAGAGGCTTTAAATCGAGCTCGGGTTCTTCGATGTAAATATGCACGTGCGGCACAATATCATAGATTCAATTAGCGTAAAAAAATACAAAAATCATATCTGCTACCAACGTCACTTTACAAACGTATGCACATTATGCCCCATTTGTTTCTGATTATGAGAATGGTATGAGTATTCATAGAATAAAACAACTACTCTAAGCGTCAACGCGCCGCGACTAGCAATCACAATGCTGACAGAGGGACTCAAGTCAATCATGCGTGGTCAGCTCAATACGCTTACGGATGGCTGTCAGTAATATAACATTTCAGTTCTTTCATAAGTCTAAACTATTAAGAAATAAATACATGTACTTCTTTAAATCATTTTCTGAAATTTTAAGCGAAATGAATACGCATGTGTTTTACAGTTTCAATATGATTGTCCTAATCGCGTGTTTTTCGTTATGGTGTGTTGTTGCTTATGTGTTTGAATTTTCTCCGTTGTCAACAGTATTTCACGGCGGTCGGCTTTCCAACTAACACATTCCTAGGTTAGCTGTTGCACTAGTACACACCTTTGTCAGTAAATGACTTGATTTAGATGTAGGGGGTAGATGAAATGGCAATAGAAACAATAGAAAGGATTTCGTTACCGTTTCCCTTACACGTTAGGTGTGCAGGTCGGGGATCGAAACCGCAATTTTCGGATTCATGGTTCCGCGCTGACGGAGCAAGACGGACGTATTTCTCAGCGTACCGAGCATGTAAACAAACATAGATTGTCTATTGCATGAACTAACCAGCTTTATCAATTTATATTTAAATCATTATGGCATTTTTTACATCTTCAATATATATTTATTAATATTAAAACTGTTGTAACATCTTTATACTATTCAAATATGAAGTATAACACGTTTTCAATCCATCGAAATAGTATTCATATTAGTTTTCTTCGTCTGTCTTTTTTATCACATACTAATTGTAATACTTATGATTTTGTGCTCTACTGTGGAGTCACAGTGTTCGTGTAAATGTTCGTGTTAGTTCTCATGTATATCATACAGAGCATGCAATCGAAATATTAATTTCAACGCTGAATGTCTTAAAAAATATGACTTTTTTGTTATTATCCACAACAAACGCCGCTATATGCATGAACCCGACTTGCTTTGTTGTGTTCTTGTACTCTGTGGATATGAACACTATTCGCCGATATATCGTCATACTTATAGATAAAATACTGTCTACAGGCACGCATGCCTATTTCAGTTTGTTATATTATGTAATTGTCAAACAAGTTTATTCTTGAAGAAAATCGTTTCCTTTGAAGATATAGAATTTTCTTTTAAAATTGTTAATCTACGCTGTCTGTCGCATTTCTTTAAATGTGATAATATTCTTCTTCGCAATCTGGTCGTGAAAGGATTTCGTTCAGTATAAAGTCATGTAATGAATTGTTAGTATAATGATGATATATCTGATAGTAAAAAAAATATCTATGTATAGCCTTTTAACACTTAGGTGGAAGAGCATTTTTCGACTATGTGCGCAGTGTGATATTAGCGATGCCATTATCACTAAAATATAATATTATACCCTTTCATTGAAAGTTTTTATTTGACACGGAAATAAAATTCTAGATTGTTACAAATTCGATAAGATATTTGCGGAAGTTTATACACTTATCTTACTGGAAAAAAAGATTTAATTCATATGTTTGCTTTTCATTTTCTTTTGCTCCTGCCTTTCGACATGTTATGTTTAACGTATTGAGTATATTTTCTTATTATATGCCTATTCAATGTTTCAGTTTTATTTTAACCTATGTTAACATAAACTAAAATATGTCCGCACGTACAACTGCTTACTACTAACATTTCAAAATTAATTATTTTTTAATATGATAATATTTATTTATATTGTATTTCAATCTAAACAAGAGCTAGAACTTATTAAAGAAGTGAAAAATACCTAAAGAGGCCGCATGTAGTAATAAGTAGAAAATTGTAACAATACTCAATTTGACCCTTGGATCTTGACATTTGTGACCGCATGGGCATTTTTGTTATCAAAGCGTGTAGGAAACCACAATACACTGTTCCATTCTGTCTTTTTTGCAGAAGAAATTGTTATAAAGTAATTTAGCTATGGTTATTTATGTAAATAATTTGACCCCTCAATATGTGCAAATCAAATCAAATCAATATTTATTTATTGTCGGTATGATATACAAACATTATAAACATAAGCTATGAATAGCTTTTGACCGACTTAATTAACAAACATAAACATAACATTATAAAAAAATAAGCATAGGAACACAAAGTTAATAAATTACATGGACATGCAAATTATAAGTTAATTTATGAAATACATTGTAGAATCACAGTGAGAAACATACATACAAGAATATTCTAAAAATCTTAAAAGTGGGGAATAAATTAGTTTATTTTAAAGATGTGTTAAAGCTGCTGATCTTGACCCTTACAGGGTCTAAAAACTGCCATAAAATGAGAGAGGGTAAACAACTGACATAGAAAAAAAGAACAAAAAAAGTGCGACACTTAAAATAAGTTTAAAGAACTTATATATCACCTAAAATCAGATTTGAAGTAAACTGATCAGCAGCTTTCACACAATAAAGAACAACTTCACATCATACATATCACAGAGAGGCACAATAGTTTGAACAAATATAGCAAATCATACGCAATAAGGATAATGCCATGCAAAAACAGAAGGATTTTGAACTAATGATGACATAACTCATGCTATGACAAGCAACTGCAGGAATACAAGCAAAATAAATACATAATAAATACAATATGCATGCAGGACATGCATCACAAGAAGTCCAGGACTAGAATGAGACAACGGAGGTTTATTGGCAAAAAGTACATGAGCCATTTTCCCCGTTCCATGACCCAATCAGGCTTTTAAAGTGGTCGTAGTTAACCTCCTCTTTCAGATGTTGGGGGAGGGAGTTCCAGAGTTTAGGTGCATAGGAACGAAAAGAGTTGCTGCCATAACTAGTAATTCTTACCTGTGGTATGGTAGCTACATTTGTATACCTAAAATTGAAAGAATGGGATTTAAGAGTAACTAAGTCATGTGCGTGGTCAGAGATGAACCCAGGGTCATGGTTTAATGAGTAGATAGGCCAAACACTATTTGACATGCCAAATATAACATATGCATATTTGTACAAATAAAGTCCATATTTACTGATGAAGATATTCTAAGTTACATAAAATGTTGGGCTAATTGTTTTGATTTATTGTCCAATTTGAAATAGTCAAAAAGTAGGTAAATGCAATGGTAAAAATGACGTCAAAAGATGTGGTGTTGTCTACGTGTAACTCTAGCCACAGTGTACTGGTCAGGTTGTCATTCACTGTTATTGATCACTTATTTCTCGCATAGCATGAAATAATGCTTCAACCATACACATCTAACCTGTAATCTATTAAATATGTTGATACATTTTTTATTTAACTTAGCAAACTGCAATTAAAACAAATATATGAATACACTTTAAGCGCATTGACATTGACTTACATGGTCACGCACCATGAAGAGGTAAACGAAATGAAATATACCACTTATCTATTTAACAACTTATGAAAAACTTATTTCTTAAATCCGTTTAACATACTTATACTTATATTATGCATGTTCCTCGTACATGTACAATCAAGGGTATTTTGAAACCAGCTTTATTCAACCATCATGAAGGGGGTCTTATTCAAGAAGGTAGGCATCAAAAGAACAACGCACTATTTATATTTTAAAATACAAGTAATAGAAGAACAAAAATAACTTATGTACAAATATTGCAAACAAATCGTACACAACTAAAGTATGTAATGGTTTGGTATATTTAAAATATTATTAAATATTTTAAAAACTACTTATTTTATTATTGCTCTATATAGTTGAACCTTAGGGGTAATTTTAATTTAATTATCAATCATATAAAGGGTGTACTCAATTATACTAAATCACGATTAATACGCGTCATTGAACAACATGCGAGCTACATGTACTTCTCGTTCGCCGATAACGATTATCATATTACCATATACTGGGGTAGAGTGCCTGCGTTAAAAAGAACACGTTACATAGGTTTAAATCTACAAACGACTATTATACGCGATTTATTTAACGGCATTTAAAAGCTTGTTCGCGATTTTATTTTTAGTACTGGTACCAATAAGTCAAAGAATATACCATACTATAATAATTGAAATAGTGTAAAATAAAAATAAGTTTGCAATGTTCAGAATAAAGGTAACCGATAGTGTGCCTTTTTCGGAATTTAAACTCCGGTAACTTGTGTTGTTTAACCTGTCTGCATTATTTAAAATCTAAAATATCGGCGTCAAATTCGAGAGGATTGCTCTACAAATGCCTATTGATAACTGTGAATTTTGTAAATTAGTTATTGAAGTTTGCAAGTTGACAAGGCGTGATTTCGACTCCCGCGCGGAGGCTTGTAACGAAAGCTAATTGTTGAATTGTTTGATTTTTCTTAGTTTGATTTTTCTTAAGACTTTACCAGATGTAAAGCTTTCACTAGATTATTGTATCCGCAAAATGAAAGAATCAGCATTTTGTAAAATATTGTTATCATGAAATACCTTTTTTTATTAATCGGTTTACACAATATTTTATATCGGTTTAATGTCTCATTGAACATTGAAAGCCGAGTTAGTATGTTATGGTTGAGCGGGTATTTGAACTTGCAACCCCTTCTTGCTGGCGCTCATACTGTTTCCACCCGCTTGAGTACAGAATTTTGTGCGCTTGTGTATTCATATCATAATTAAATATTAGTATCGTTTTCATTCGAAATCCAACAATGACATTTATTTCTTGATTTTGGTTTTAGGTGTACGATTTCTATAGAATCCTAGATTTGGCCGTTATAAATATATCTTGTAAGGACAAATAGTTCGTTTCCTCGAATTTATTATGTAACACTAAAGCGAAACCACAGTCTCATGGACGCAAAATAAGATCATTAAAATCAAATCACTCATTTCAGGCAACATATTAAGTTAGATTAATTGAACACAAACAACAAGTGCCGTAAACTATTTCTAGTGTGCGTACTACACTTGCACTTGCAGTTCAGAATTAAGAGTCAACAGTTTGACGATTTGCATGTAGCATACAAAAGCGGCTTGTAAAGAAAATGAACGATAAAGGAAATGCAACATACAAATTACAGCTTAAATGAGAAATATGTAATAACGAAGCAACAATATTGAAATATATTTCATATGCAAATCAACTCTATATGAATATGCAAAACAGTACATAACATGCTGACTAATGAAACAAATGCTGAAGCTTACACCGCGTCAAACTTGTAATCTGATAATTGTGCGTAAACATGTTAGCTAACTCAAGTTTATATACCAACTTGAGATATTTGATGATTTGCTACACGAAGGATGCTTATATGTAATCAATAAAATGGGTTAAATATTTGGCTTTGAGAAAAATAATAAACATTAATTCAAACGTTCATATCACCTAGTGTTTGTTTTTAATTATCATAAATTAATTACTATATGCTTATGTAATCATCAAACATGTATTAGCACAAAACTCGATACCAATTCAAGTATGCTGATGTCTCTTTATAGAATATTTCATTACTTTATCAAAACATCTCGTAAACAAATTGTACAGGCGAAGAAATATACACAACAAATACAGTATTTATGTTAGCTGCAATTCATTAACATATTAATAAGACTACAAAACGGAATTTCATACTATTGTAAACTCTCGAAATTTATTATCATTTACATAAATCAAATGCATTAACTTATTCCAAAACATTCAATTGCACAATCTAAAACACGTGCAAGTTATAAGGTACATGCGTTTATACGTTTGCTCGTGGGTTTTGAAATTATTTGTGTTAATTATAGGTATAAGCCATGACATTGTTCAAGCAAATGTGTAAATTCGCAGATTGACGGATTCATGTCCACCACTCAAAGCAATTTTATCAAACGTGTTATTGAAACATATATTCTGATATTCTGTTTCTGTTCCTAAAGGGAGAGTTCTGATATAGTGTCCACTAGGACTGATTTGATGTATGCTTAGAAGATAGGATGGCGCATACACATTACCACAAGGATCAACGGCAATTTGATGTATGCCAAGTAGATCTTGGTGTTTATATTCAAATACTTTCTCTCCATTTAAGTTAAATGCCATTAATGTTTTTTTCAAACCATTTGAAATTATTAACACACTATTATGCGCATTAAAAGTACAACAACTTAATATCGATAGTGCACACTCTTTTATGTCTGAGCTTATATTGATTTCACGAAGCAACGTTCCGTCATTATTAAGAATGTCGATCTGCCCCTTGCTATTTGACATACCTATGTACTGGTTGAGTGGGACATTTCTAGTAACATCGTCATACGGGACTCTTGTTTTCAGTTCTGTAATAACGTGCACATTTCCATGACGTAGTTGTGCAAATGCAATTTTGCCAGCCGTTGGCAAAGTAATCACCATGTCCGTCGGACCAGTCTTAGAAACTGACCAAGGCGTAACGTCACAAATAAATTTTGATATTACAAAATCACTATCTTCCTCAATCACTAGTAACGCATCTGTATTATGTAAAGATATGACAATGTACTTATCTATCCATATACATGACCACGGGACGGGGCGTTTTTTCTTGTCAAACATGGGTATAATACTTAAATCTTTGGTACATTGAAGCTGTGGAATTCGCTTCATATATGGCTTATAATGACTGCTATCGGTATTGGAGCCTGTCTCGCTTACATCACATGTGAAGTTTTCAATTTGCAAGGCATTCTTCATTTCTAACAGTAGACTATCGAAAGAGGTATCCTCAACACATTTAAAGCTAGATTTGCTTTTACTTTTCTCCAATTCACCTACGGATGATTTCAGACGAATAACCGAATTCTTTTCAAGCTGGCGCTGCAGGAGAACAACGTGTTCATTCGTTCCAAATTTCTCAACCTGTTCAATATAAGTAAACTGCTGTTTAATGTCATTTAAAAACTGACGTGAATTATCGTTGTTTATTTTTTTCTTTCTCCTATCACTTTCTTTTTATCAGCAATAGCAGATAACACTTCATCCTCAAGTTGCGCATACATTTGTAAGAGTTTCTGCTTTATAGTCTGAAGTGATGATAACGCTTTACTTTCTATTTCAGATATCAATTCTTCGTGTTTACGTTCATGTTCCAAAAAACTCTCGCCTTGTTGTTGCAAGTAATAAAACACTGTTTTCAATCCCATACAATCCACTTTTATGTCATGCACTATATCAGACAGTACTTTTACTTCCTCACACTTTCTGTGATCAGCCATCGCACACTTATTACAGCAGGTAACATCATGGTCTTTACACAGGTAGACCACTTCTTCATTTTTGTGATTCGGACATGCAATCAAGCTTTTCAGAAGTTCCTTTATCTCCTGGGGAGGAATATCCGCAAGGTCAAACAACTTGTGGTGCTTGGAAACCTTTATCCTTGCATGGCCCTGTTTACACTTATCACAAAGTGGTTCATCACATTCTCTACAATACACAACGCCCTCTATTTCGCCTTTCGCCTCCAAGCAGGGGCCGCATAAGTATTGTTTGACAGACATTTTTAGTTCAAATTCTTACACATTTACCTCCGTATATTTATAATAAGTACATACTATGGTATGCGCATGCTTGTACATCACAATCCACACGCGATTACAGCTATATGTTCATATGTTTCGTTAGCATAACATCAATCGTTTCACACGGAGGTTCTTCACACTCTCTGCAATACACATATCCATCTATAACGGCTTTCTCATCCAAACATGGGCAATATAAATCTTTTTTATAGACTATTTCACATGCAGTAAAACAAAATCGCCTACTCGCAACGATATTCTAAATCGAAAGTAGGGAAAACTCCGAGCATGTACACACTTGCATAAGTACCACGTGGTATGCTTAGTCACACGATTGTGACCCACGTTAGTATTAATACAGCGTGCGATCGATATACTCGTTAAGAATAGGAATTAAAGGTAGTCTCTGGCGTAAACCATCCGTTGAGGAGTGCATATTTACCAGTTGCACTGTATGGTGTATTACAGATTTAAAAACAGATTTAAGGTATCACGCGATACTTAGTAAGTCATTTTAATCGACTGTTTGATACTATAAATATATATTAATTAAAACAAGCTCTCAACGGATTAATATTTTACCTGTGGTGATCACTTTCTAAACGGATTAACATATTTGTAATCATAATGTGTCTGATTAGATATAATAGGGACCAATTATTGGATTTATCTGCAGTATCGAGAAATCATACAATACCAAACAAAGGAACGTTAACCATTTTAAAGCAATACAATCTTTTGAAATATAGAGGTACCCGAGGCGGTAGGGATCAAGAGTTACGTTTATGGGACACAAATAGTGGAGTAAATTTAAATAATCTACAAAGTTTACCATCACAAATTCCAACTGTAGCATCTTTGAAAAGACACAGCACACACAACATTTCAGATGCAAACTTAAACAACCTCTCATACCCCAAGAAATGCAATACACTAAATGGTCTAAACGAAAAAATACCTTGCCTTACATTGAACTGTCATTCTATTGTCAGAAACAAAGATGTTTTAATTGGTCAATATCTGAGAGAAGAAAAAATCGACTTTGCCGTATTCACAGAAACCTGGTTCTCAGATGAAAAGCAACACCAAATAGATACCTCAGACTTAAATCAAAATGGTTACACAATGAGTACTGTAAATCGTTCAAATAGAACAGGCGGCTGAGTGGCTTTTACTTGTCGGACTGGGGTTACTGTACGAAAATTGTCAAGTAGTAATACCCGGACATTTGAGCATGGTATATGGCAACTGATTCTCAAAAACATTACAATTAATGTAATTGGCGTTTACAGACCACAATCATTAGGGACTGAACATCAATTTTTAATAGATTTTTTCGAATTCATGCAGGAAATTGTTCCCAACTATTCAAATCTTATGATTCTTGGAGATTTCAACTTGCATGTCAACAAAACTAACAGTGGTGTGACTGAATTTAAGAATTCTCTTGTAGCAATGGGTTTGGAACAACATGTTAATTTCAGCACACACACAGAGGGAAATACACTCGACCTAGTAATCTCTGAGGCTACAAATGGTATTGAAATCAATTCGTGTGAACCAGGCCCTTTCTTTTCGAACCAGTGTGTAGTTTAAGTCGTTACCAAAGTACAAAAAGAAAATATCAAGAGTCAAACAATAATATGTCGAAATTTTAAAACATAGACCACTCAGCATTTACTAACGACCTCAATGAAATGTCAATTACAGCAGACAAAATAGATACTTTTGTAGAGCAATTTGAAGATGAAATCTGTTGAATTCTTGATAAACACGCTTCATACATTGAGAAAAACAAAATTTGTCGTGCACCAAAACCATGGTTTAATGAAAACATTCTTGAACTAAAACGCAAAACACACAAACTGGAACGCATGTGGAGAAAATACACACAACCAGACCAATATGAACTTTTCAAAAATGCCAGAAATAAATACACTTTCGAGTTGAATGCAGACAAGCAACGATCGCTTAGTCAAAAAGTAATTGATTTTCACGGAGATTCTAAAAAACTCTACAAGTTTGTATCAGAATTAACAGGAAAAAATACTGATAACCCTATGCCGGAAGGTGAAAGCGACACCGCGATAGCTGAAAATTTTGCCGATCATTTTCTGGATAAAATTAACAAAATACGAGATGCCCTTGCAAGTTTCGAAAAATTCACACCCGATCACAAGGAAGTACCATGTTTCGGTATGTTCGAGGAGCTAACCCAAGATGAAGTGAAAAAGATTATCAATCATCTTCAAACAAAATCATGCGAACTAGATGCATTGCCAACAAGAGTACTTAAATCATTTTTTAACGAGTTATTACCGTTCGTTACAAAATTGGTTAATCTCTCTCTGAGTCAAGGAGTTTTTCTTCAAAATTTAAACAGGCAATAATAAGACCACTTCTTAAGAAAATTGGACTAGACCTGAGTTATGCCAACTATAGACCAGTGAGCAACTTATCATTTATATCGAAAGTGATTGAAAAGGCTGCTCTGTTTAGACTCAATATACACGTAAATGAAAACAATCTCCTTCCAAAAAATCAGTCAGCCTACAGACAATTCCATTCTTGTGAATCTGCTTTACTTAGACTAGTCAATGATATACTCGAAGGTATGGAGGAACAAGATGTAACAGCACTTATCGCCATTAACTTGATTGCTGCCTTCGATACAGTCGATCATGACATTCTTCTAGACGTGTTGCAAAAACAATACGGTGCATGTGGCACGGCACTAAACTGTATAGACTCGTATCTTCGTCCAAGAAGCTGTCGCATAAGTGTTAATTCAGCTTTATCGGCGGCACGTTCTTTGGATTGTAGTGTTCCCCAGGGTAGTTGTCTTGGTTCATGGCTCTACCTGACGTACGCTGGAACACTGTTTGATGTCGTTCCTCCCTCCATCACAGTCTACGGTTTTTCTGATGACCACACCGCAAACAAGCGATTCAAACCTACATCTTCTTCTGTTGAAAGAACTGCCATTCAAGAACTTGAAAGTTGTGCACTCGTTATTAACAACTGGATGAACGAGAATAAACTGAAAATGAACGCATCAAAAACGGAATTCATCATGTTCGGTAGTAGACACTAACTAAATAAATGTCAATCTAAAGAAATAGATATTGCTGGTGACACTGTTAAAGCAGAAAAATGCATACGGTATTTGGGTGCATATTTAGACGAAACACTAAATTTTAAAGAACACATCAAAATTAAGTGCCGTACAGCCATGTACAACTACCTTAAAATCAAAAGCATAAGGAAATACTTAACAAAAGAAGCAACAGAAATACTCGTTTTGTCTTTGGTAATATCCAATCTGGATTATTGTAATCTCATCTTGTATGGAACAGCTCAATGCGAAATAAACAAAATGCAAAGTATCCAAAACATGTGTGCCAAATTGGTACTCGGCCGACAGAAATATGACAGTTCAAAAGATGCCTTGTATGAACTACACTGGCTACCAGTAAAGGCTAGGTAACATTCAAATTACTGAACTTCATGTATAATTTTTCTGTTGGTCACGCGCCAAAATACCTTACAGAACTTTTAAAAGAAAAAGTACCAGCACGTTACCTACGATCTACCGTCTCGTATGACGGATGTTATGATGTGAAACGCACAAGAAGAAAAACTTTCATGGACAGAAATTTCGGAGTTGTTGGTCCGAAACTGTGGTATGACCTACCATCAAGCATTCGGACTTCTGTCTCAATAGACATTTTCAAAAGGAATTTGAAAACATTTCTCTTCAGAGACTTTTACAACCTATTTTAATTTGAATACCTGTGATTTCAAAACAAATCGAGGCTCAGTTGTATGGGCTTATTTGTCCAACAACCATGACTCAGAGGACTAAGAAATTAAAGAATTGTGCGGTCTTCTATGCTCGAAAAGGATATTTATTGTACAAGTGACCGGTAACCATAAATCATTAGGGCTTCTTTGCTCAATGATTGAATGACATCATCCAGCGGTCTTTTAGTCACGCCTAGCCCCTCTAATTGTGTCTTATAGTCACACTGAAATTTTAACCTTCAAGTTGTGTCTTGTAGTAACACTTGGTCAGTCTATTTGTGACTTGTAGTCACAATAGTTCAAATACGGTTAAAACCCAAAAGAAGTGTCCGTAAGGGTGACAGGCGACCGGTAGCTGTGGGATCCGACAGCCAGAGTGCAGAAATATCCTTTCACGTATCCTTTCAGTTAATGAAAAACAGTATCTCTATGTTGCCAAAACTTTGCTCATAATATCATTATAATTATTGTCTTAACCCTAGTTATATCAATTTATTACATAATTTTTTTTCCTGTGTTTTAATATCGTAGCCTGTATTGTTTTATTGCTTAAGTTTCTTACAGCATTTTTATTTATATCACACATATTTAGCTTATTAATCATTTAATTAATGCTGCATAACAGTATCACTCACTCTTATTTCAATTGTATGTATATTTACATGTTTTGTACAACGCCATTGAATATAATTATATAAATATACGTTTCATCAAATTAGCAAGTTTCAAGTTTTCAAGTTTCAAGCTTATAATACATACTTATTCCGGAAATTCGACCAAAAATATATTTAGTGTATGGTGACATATACCTGCTTCATGATAACTAACGCCTGAGCAGTAGTGTTTGAACAAAATTGTCTACTTTAACGAATATGATACTCTTCTATTTGTGTTATAAAACTATGTTTATAGTCAATGACATAATAGTACCAAAACATGATATAAGTTTTATTAATGGAGACTTCAAAGCAATCTAATATATAAGTGCAACGTGATCTAAATCAAAGGGTCGTCACACTATAACAGTATTATATCTAATAATTTGTGCCGTCTTCCGCAATTCATGAACATGCATTTGAATTTGTTTTGCTGACGTAAAAATTCAGTACACATAACGAGTCATGTAAACATGTGTTTGCGTCAGTTCTTTCAGTGTTTTTACTCACTCAAATTTCATATAGATTTTTAATTTACAATCCAAAAAATAATTCGTTCATCTCGTTACTACTATGAACATTAAAGTGAAAATAAAATCATGGTTTCCGTTTTGGATTAGTTCAATTAAGAGTTTAGTAGAACAGATATATCTTACTCAGAAAAGCATCGTGAATGATATCAAAATACGTGTCGGCTAGCTCCGTTTCTAACAGTAAACTACCTAAAGAGTTATCCTCAACACATTTGAAGCTAGATTTGCGTCCACTGTCTCCAATTCACCTGAGGTTGTTTTCAGACGACACACCGATTTTTTTTCAAGGCGGCGCTGCAGAAGAAAAACGTGTTCATTGTTCCAAACTTCTCGACGTGTTCAATATCAGTTGACTGCTGTTTGATGTCATTTAACAAATGTCGAATGTTCATTGCTTGTTTTAATTTGTTGTCCAATTGCGTTCTTCTTATCAGCCATAGCTTCTAACAAGTAATACTCAAGTTTCGCATATATGTCCAATAGTTTCTGTTTAATGGTTTTGAGGGATGACAACGCTTGACTTTCTATTTCACATACCAATTTTTCGTGTTTTCGTTCATGTTCTAAAAGACACTTTCCTCGTTGTTGCAAGTCATGCAACATTGTCTTCAATCTACAATCGACTTTTGTGTTAAGCACAATATCAGCTGGTACCTTTAGTTTCTCGCACTTTCTGTGATATGCAATAGCACACTTACTACAACACATTACACCAGTAAACCACCTCTTCCTTGTCGTGCTTCGGACATGCCATCAGCTCTGAAGAAGTTTGTGGATTTCAGAGAAAGGTACATCCGCAAAATTACACAACTTGTGGCGTTTTAAAGCCGTTATCCTTTCATGATCCTGTGTGCACTAATCACAAAGTACTTCCTCACATTCCCTACAATACACAACACCCTCTATTTCTCGTTTCTCCTCCAAACAGAGGCTGCATACGTATCTTTTAACAGACATTTTTCGTGAAAGTAGGGAGGCGTGTACATACGTATCAGTATATCGATCGACTTTGACCATTACTGTATAAATAACGAGCACAATGTAAGTACACTTTCAGCAGAGAAAGATAACTACCTCTTGAACTACATAGATCTTGTATATGTTTATTATCCATTGTATAGAGAATACGTATGTATAATATTAAAGATTATATCTACGATTTAAATCTCAACACTTAATGTTCGCCTTCCTCCAACAACACAAATATATAAACGAGGGACGTGAATTTAAATATACGAATACGCCGTTATATGTTCCATTTTTTAAAGATTTTTTCAATGATACTGTCATTGGTTTAAAAAAATATATATTAACGCTACACCGATAGTAATATGTGTACTCGAACTTAATAGAGAAAGAAACATTCCATCCATGAAGGCAATAGAACAGAATAATTGGGATTTCCCAACATCTCCAATCCTGTGTTAAAAAATATGATGCACTTCTACCATTATGTGAATATAATGATGCTCAAAGGTTCGTTTAAGTCGCTTTGTGTATTTTTTTGTTTTGATTTAAATGTCCCAGGTTCGTTTAACTACCCATCAAGCTTGCAAAATAAGGCAACAAGTCTTATGAGGAATATATCAACTTTTATTTCTGGTTAAATGTTTGTATATGTATATTATTCTTATTTATATTGTAATTGTATATGATTCTTCTTTAAGAAATTGAGACAAGAAAATATCAGTAATGAAATAAACGAGATACTCCGACACAAATATAATCAGTCCAGAAAGTATATGTCCGTCTCTCCTGCACTATCCCGTGAAGCCGTTAAATTGGGATGTTTAATGTGCGAGTTCGCTATCGAAGTGGCTCGAAGTTTGTTAAAAAATACCCCGCGTGAATACTTACTCTTATATAAATGCTTATATAAACGGTCATGTTCTAGAACAACGTGATGGTCTCAGCAAGTAAACAAAACTCTCCATCAACTTGTCAAAATGGTTTTTTCTAGTAGCATTTTTGTTTTTTCGAGAAGCATATTTGTATCTTATCCCCAGTCAACAGCAGTTCGTGGCCTGTTCAACACCCATGTGACCGCCAAGAGCACCCCATCGTATGATGGTTCGAGCCCTAGATGTATAAATTATCTCATCGTATGACAATTCGAATACTGCATGTATGATAGATCGAATTGAGTTCAGTCAGTTTACTAGGAAAAAAGTGTTACATACGCCCCTTTCTAGGAAACATAATTAAGGATTAAATTCTTTTTCTAAATCGTCCTTAAAGTCATTGTCAGGGAAGTTATGTGCGAAGTCGTCACAAGGTATCATCAAACAACAATACATTAATAATCATAAACATGAAACAGCACATAATGGATATTTCATAATGAAAACAACACACCTAAGTGTCGCTTTAAGTAATAAGTCTTATTCAAATGAACATTATGTCCTTCAATTAATAAGTAACTAGTCAGAATATGATTAAGCATAAAGTACAACAACAAACGTGAAGTCCTATAATACAACAAAGTCCTATAGTATAACAAAGTCCCAATATAATAAATCCAAGTCCTAATATAAATGCAAAGTCCTACTATAAATGCAAAGTCCTACTATAAACGCAAAGTCCTACTATAAACGGGAACACTTTGGTAAATCACACAAGTTCACTATTAAGTCAAGAGTTTACACGTGCCACAAATGTCACTAGGTTCATTAATCGCCATCGTTGTACCAGTCGCCCGGTCAGGAATGTCATAACACCTGGCGACTTAGTGATGAACCGTTTTCGCCTCGCACGTGTCTCCAGTGTCCCGCAGTTTATGAAAATATACAGATATACAATTAACATATCAGAGTAAAACAAATCCTAGGTTTCGGTTTCTTCAGTTTTAGGATACAAAGCAATGTAATTGAGGTTGGTTTTTTTTTTAGATGGCCCCACCATATCGGTGAAGTTCTCCCATCAAAACCTCGTAAGGACCCATCTCAGTTCTTGACCTCTTGCAAAAATCCCTAAATTTCTTAAAGAATTTCCTATTTCATCTATTTTTACATTTGACCTTAATGACATAGGCTAATGCACCTATGATTATTAACGTTACTACACCCGTAGTAAAAAATGAAAGCATGTTTAATTTATTTTTCGTGGTATATGCCCTAGCTGATTCTATTTCATTTAACAGTTAATCCATAGGAATAACATCTACAGAAGGGAGTGTTTTTGGTATTTTTATCGTCCCATAATCAATCACTTTTTCATTGTACTCCTTCCATATTGACAATGAAGATATATTAAGTGTCTCCTTCATGATTTGTACAAAATCATCAGTAATAGTAGCAGTGGATTGGTAATCAAATGTAGCCGACAACGTAATTAGATCATTAATTGCCGTACAGCCCTGAGGAATAGTAATTATGTCTAATGGTGGATTAACCGTTGACCAACTAGACTCTAAATTGTTTTCACGTGTGCATGTGATAGATAACCTCAGTGACTTTGGTGTTACAACAACTCAAACACCATTAGTAATATACTCTGCGTAAGGTAGTTGCGTATTAGGTTTAACCAATTTCTTGCAATTTTCAGCTATTAAATCTTGTTTATTCATAAAATTATGAATAATACATGTGTTTGGTAGTTCAATTGGGTAAAGAGGTTTCATTAGATGACAAAATGGTGCTCCAAGACAACTAGATACTTCTCCACTCTCAAGTAACGAGTATTTGGTTTGTTTTGAGTTTATGGCTTTACCTGCGTATGGAATGTCATATTTCGCTACTGCCATATTCGATGTTAATTGACTTGTTGTCATATTTGCAAATGTGAGTGGGATATTAATGATACTTTACATCTGATAATATTCATACTGCTTAATTAATGGTATTTTTACCACCATAACCATTTTTTTATTTTCGATAACTCCCGATAATGGAAGGTATTTATAGTACTCCAAAATTTCCTTCTCGGTGTCAAACGGTAACGTATTCAATGGTGGTAATTCATTCTTGATTTCTAAAAGTAAATCCTTTAACTGATAAGGAGGAATTAAATTTGGTGATAAATATCCTTAACTTAAAGCAGTGAGTTGATTATCTAAATGTTCAAACATAAGGGTTGCTCGAGACATTAAATCCCTTGCTTCTTGTGTAAGGAGGTCCAAATGAAAGTACGATACCATGAAATTATTAGTTTCAAGTAGCTTTGCGTTTACCTCGTCAGTCACGTTACGCAATCTTACTTCAACTTTCATAAGGGTGTTTATTACGTCATTTAATGAGTTGCGATTTTCTTTCATAGCATGTTGTGTAAGATTGAATATCGTCAAAGACTGGGGGCTGACATGCATTAAACGTAATTGTCTCTGATGAAGAGTATTTAAAACAGAACGTATCTGCTTAATATCGGTATCTTTAGCAACACTAAAGAATGCTCTTAATATATCTGATCCAAAGTCAAATAAAGCTCGTTTCTGACGTATAAACTTCTTTGAATTTACTTTATGCAAAAGCTGAATGTAAACACTATACAGTTTCTGTATTTCAGCATTTAACCCTTAAAAAGAACTTAAATATAAATCTACAAAATTTATATGCATTAGTGGGTAGGTATTTGTTCGTCATCGAAGTTGATAGGTTTTCTGCAATAGTCAAGTCTGCTCTTAATGCATTTAGAAAATCGTCATATGGTTGTAAATCTAGTACAAAGCTTAATGTCCATGTAGACTGTGTCGCGGAAAATGTGTTTACGTGTATGAAAACTACGTTGTTCCTTGCAATGGACTGTGCAATGCTAATCCGGTGATAAATGTCAATGTCCATAGTCGTATCGTCAGTTGTAAGTCGTACATCCTGTCCTGGAAGGTATGTAAAGTATGTGTTTTCACACGTACTGAGAGTTTGTATTTACTTTAACATCTTTCTGATTAAATCAATTAAAACGTCATTTTTTTTATCGGATTTATGTTTCTTAATCGCCCGCGGACTCGCGTATTCGACTACATTAACCTCTATATCGGAATGATCACTACTATCACCGAATTCGACCTCTCGTGTTTACGCATACGCTCTGACTTTACGCCTATTTTTGCGCATCAACTCGGCCAGAGGTATTTCATCGTCACTGTCAGATGCATTACTGCGCTCATAAACACGTCTCCTAATAAATTTCGCTTACCTTCGAGTCGTATTCATATTTGGGGTTACAACATGTGTAGACTTACGCTTACCTCTGCTTTCCTTGAGGCGTTCTTGCCGTACATTACATGTATCTATGTCTACACATTTCAAATTTCTAGCGTGAACCGTTCATTCAGCTATTTTACTATTTTTATTATTATTTTATTTATTTATTATTATTATTATTGTATTTATGTGTGTTTTTTAAATGTTTGTAACTTACATCCCAATTAGTGGATAGATATCGTTTGATCCATATACCCCGTGACCTTTTCTCATGTTAACCCGTTTAAAGATGTTCTGCTCCTTTAGAGCTATTTTGAATTCCGCTAGATTACTCGGATTACTTCTTTTATTTCTCACAGTATCATCGATCAACCCATCGATGAACTGACCTACTAAGCTACGTTGCATGGGATCCCTCTCGTCGAGTTCATCTTCACATGCATCCCTAGCTAACATTAATAAACATTCCCGATAATTTGCGACATTTTCCCCTGCGCATTGCTTAACATTCCTCAATAGCTTTAAAGCGTTTTGCGGGTCAGTTATTCCCCTGTACCGCATTTTTTACTCAGCTTTTAAATCAATATTCCTAACTTCAGGGTTTGTGGTCAAAAAACGTTTTAAGAATTCACAGACTGTACCTGCAGCCGTCTGAAAATTATTTTAATTTTCCTGGCCTCATCACAATTGTGAATCATAAAAAATCTCTCTAGTTCTAATGTCCAATCATGGAATTCTGACGATTTTCCCGAACATCTTGGTAACTGTGTTAAAGCTGAGTTTGCATATAAAGTGTCCGGTAAGTTAATTAAACTTTCAGCCAGTACTTGAAAAGGTGTTTGTTGTGATCCTGTGGCCATCGTTAGATTATTTTCTTAAAACCGTAACCTTATTTATTTATCCTTATATGTAAATGTAAATACTGAACAGCGTAACCTAAAATGTGGGTATTAACCAGCTCAAACTTAAATACGAGTGCTTAACAATTTGGCAAGCAGGTCAAAGAACTGAGATATAAAAAGGTTCTGACCTGACTCCGGCCTGCGTGACAAAATGCCCTTTTTAGCTGTGTGCCTCCGGTGAACGTTTCTCAAGAGAGCTCCACCGATATGTGCGTAACCTGTAATTATAAAACAATATTTAGATAATAGAAATTAAATTTATTTGTTAATAACTTAACAATTATTAAGTAAATCTATAATAATAAATATATAAAATGGTCGTCGGCGCTGTTCGTCGTTGTCGTGGTGGTTTTCTGATGTTCCCGTCGTTGCTGCTGCTGTTGTCGTTTCTGCTGAAAGACAGTTTGTCAATGTCGTCGCTGCTTTCCAAGCGTGTCGATGAATGTCTGTAAAGATTGATGGGTAATTGTTGTTCGTCGTAGAGTCCCACTTGTCGTTGAAATAATGTTCTGTAAGAAAATTAATTTGGTACCTGTTTTTCCGGCCCCATTACCGGTGTCGTGATTTGTCTGCAAACTTTTAAGTATCCTTCGTCACGGCTCCAAAAATAGATATACACAAGTGGCACTTCTACCCTTATGTGAATATAATGATGCTCAAAGGTTCGTTTAAGTCGCGTTGTGTAATTTTTTGTTTTGACTAAAATGTTCCAGGTTCGTTTAACTACCCATCAAGTTTGCAAAATAAGGCAACAAGTCTGATAAAGAATGTATTCTGGTTAAATGTTTGTATATGTATATTATTCTTATTTAAATTGTAATTTTATATGATTCTTCTTTAAGAAATTGAGACAAGAAAATATCAGTAAAGAAATAAACGAGATACTCCAACACAAATATAATCCGTCCAGAAAGTATATGTCCGTCTCTCCTGCACTATCTCGTGAAGCCGTTAAATTGGGATTTTTACTGTGCGAGTTCGCTTTCGAAGTGGCTCGAAGTTTGTTAAACAATACCCCGCGTGTATACTAACTCTTATATAAATGCTTATATAAACGGTCATGTTCTACAAACACGTGAGGGTATCAGCAAGTAAATAAAACTCTCCATCAACCTGTCAAAATTGTTTTTTCTAGTAGCATTTTTGTTTCTTCTAGAAGCATTTTTGTATCTTAACCCCAGTCAACAGCAGTTCGTGGCCTGTTCAACACCCGTGTGACCGCCAAGAGCACCCCAACGTATGATGGTTCGAGCCCTACATGTATAAATCATCCCATCGTATGACAGTTCGAATCCTACATGTATGATAGTTCGAATTGAGTTCAGTCAGTTTACTAGGACAAAAGTGTTACAAATAGATAATCGGCCAGAATGCAAAACGTTTTTTTTTTAAACCAAGCTCTAACATCGATACGTTTTTTCACTGATAATATCATTGGAATATTTACTTAACATACTATATATACATACAAACACATAGACATGTGGCAAAGACCATGTCATATTGCACAATACATTAATATGTCAATATAACTTCACCTATCAAGAGCAAAATATAGCTAATATATGTATATTTAATATCATACGTGTCAGGCTGTAGAAATGATAATCATAGATACAAACATTCTTCAAATCGAACCCGGGTCACCCGAATCGAGAATGTGCATTGAATCCCTGAACCACCGCTGTCGTTCATTAAGCATACACAAAACATAATTGTGTTTTTTAATACAAGACAATATTAAAGTATTTGCCTTTTTACCGTACCTACAGTTGTTGGGATAAACACTGACTGCAAATCGTAAGCAAATGGTTGGCACACAGAAGACTGTCAGCAATTGGAGCACTACCTCTTGGAGCACTACGTCAGATCATTTTTTCATCAACATGTTGAATGTAAAGTCGAATATCTCCAACAATACGATTTTTTTTAAACTAACGGATATGTTACTCGGGGACATTGGTTGATATCATTTTCGGTGCAAACACTTTTTCACTGGCATACCTTTAAAGAAATTGGTAAATAAAGTGCTAAATAGGGGACAAATCCCGGCATCGTTGACTTCAAATAGCCAGATTTCAACAAATCCTGAATAATGATAACCAGCATGTGTCTAACATACATGATAATATCTTATATGCATTTACCAAAAGATATTATAATTCAAAAATGCCTTTAAAAAATTTTTGAACTGGATTTACTTACCCTACCGAAATTTAGCAAGATTTATCGGAAACTTTTCCAAGCACGTCAAATTTTTACATCATATCGGATTTCCGGGGGTGGTTAACGGTTTATACTCCTAAAAATAAATAAGCAATGCTCCCAAGCTAGCACATGCACGCAAATAACGTACTACATGAAACTGAGATTTCAATGCTGAAACGCATTTGTTGTTTATGATATTTTAGTCAGCAGCTGTCCGATATTAATTTAAGTTATGAGAATGTTCATATGTTATCTGACACAGTCTTGATTTTCGGCCGAGGACACGATATATTTTAGACAATAATGTAACATATCGCTTATACTCACATTTTCTCATCATGCGGCAACGATTTAGTATCAATGTTTTCAAGATGGTAGAATCTCGCATAGCCGACACTCATATGTGTTTGCTACATATCGGACACAAATTTACAAACATTACCAAAAAGGTAGCATCTTTTATTACCACTACTATAACGTGCATGGTAAGCGGCATTTGCTTCAGCAAACTAAATTTTTTCAAAGTCTATTTGTTTTCACGCTACAAGTGTGTCCAGTGCAATGCGCTTATAACGCTATTGGAACCATGCTGGTATCAGGCTTTATATTAAGTAAACTCAATCCAGACTTCGAATAACCACATGACATAAATTGACAATAATCTTTTGTTAATTTCAATTAATACAAAATACATGTTTTGTTCATATCTTACTAACTGAGTTAAGTTTAGGAAAAATAGCCATTGGAGAACGCAGGAACAATTATTGTTCGGAATAAACGCAAAAAGGGAACAAACGTTGTGATTATTTTACTAAGCAATTGAAATTTGTTTACAATATTTTCTTCTAGTGTCTATTGTAATTTGATGGGTGTGTTTAATTTAAGAAAATTATATATACAGAAGTTATGCCCGGAGCTCATGTTCCTATACAATTTTCGGTAGAGAACGTGCGGATCCATTTCACAAATTAAGATTAATATACTAATCATTATTTCATGTTCAATGCATTGACATTTGTTATTTATTCGAAATAACAAACGTGTGCATGTACGCAATGAAGTGATCACACATTATTTGTTGTTTCAATGCTTGTTATCAAATAGAGGAATGTTAAATGAATCAAATCGCGAGAATATACCCAATGATTTACATGTAAATGATATACATCGGAACTCCAAAATCGTTGGGTATTTTCCAAAAACCATGTCATTACTTTAATAAACTATATACAATAAACTCATTATAAAATGTGCATTTTTGGCAAAGACAATGCCTTAGTAAACACAGTAGTTATGGTGGAAGCAGTATTAGAAGCTGCAGAAGCAGAACAGAAGTATTATCAGCAGCAACAACAAAAGCGGCAGTATTATTATTAGTAGTAGTGTGGCACCTTGTGAGTATCCTGCGTCACGGCGCCCAAAATGATTACCATTTGTGGCACTTCAGCCGTTATGTAATCTAGTGGCTCTCAAAGTTCGTTTAAAGTCGCGTTGTGTATTTTTTTTTATTTGACTTAAATGTCCCAGATTCGTAGATTATTCATCAGTTTGCAAAATAAGGCAAAAAGTCTTTTTGTCGCATATAACAACTTTTATTCTTGATTAAATGTTTATATATATATATTGTATTGTAAATGTATCTTATTCTTATTTGTATGTAATTCTTCGTTACGAAATTGAGACAAGAAATAATCAGTAAAGAAATAAACGAGATACTCCAACACAAAATATAATCCGTCCAGAAAAAACAAATGTCCAAATGTCCGTCTCTCTTGCACTATCCCGTGATGCCAGAAATTGGGATTTTGACTGTGCGCTACCACAAAAGGCTCGGCTCGGCTCGAATAGAGGTTTCAACACGGTCCGTTTTATACAAAAATGGTGACCTTGGTGCTGACCTACTTGTTTTAGGGAGTAAACAGCGTTATCCATCACTTTGACACAAACTCATAACCATAAAAAATATAACTATAAACGGGCTACAACAATGCCTATCACTTTTTGGTCGTTAAATTATTTCTTACTATATAGGCTTATTTAACCTGTTTATATAAGCTGTTTACATAAGCAGTTCGTGTATAATTAATACTTTATTGACCGCAAGATATGGTCGAATGTACGTCATTGTTCTTCTAAATGTATTTCCCCCCAGTGACAATGCATATCTAGTTATTAGGATAGTGATGACTAAACAGAAAAAGTGTCGCATACGCCCCTTTCTAAGAATAATAATTAAGGGTTTAATTCTTTTTCCAAACCGTCCTCAAAGTCAATGTCAGGGAAGTCGTGTGTTATGTCGTCACAATGCATATCAAACAACAATGCAGCAATTTTCATCAACTCAGTGAACATGAAACACCATATCAAATAATATATCACGAAAATGCAAACCCTACACCTAAGTGTCACTTTTAAATAATAAGTCTTATACAAACAGACAAAAAGTTATTCAATGTATAAGTATGTCATCAGGATATGATTAAGTATAAAGTACTACAATAAACACAAAGTCATAAAACAAACACAATATCCTATTATAAACACAAAGTCTTTTAACAAGACAAAGTCCTACTATAAAACAAAGTCCTACTATAAATGTAAAGTCCTATCATAAATGGGAACACTTTTGTAAGTCACACAAGTTCACTATTAAGTCAAGAGTCTACACGTGCCACACATGTCACTTGGTTCACTAATCGCCTTTGTTGCACAAGTCGCCCGGTCAAGAATGTCATAACACCTGGCGGCTTAGTGATGAACCATGGTCGCCATGCACGTGTCTCCAGTGTTCCTCGGTTTATGTAAATATACAGATATACAATTAACATATCATAGTAAAACAAATCCTAAGTTTCGGTCTCCGGAGTTTTAGGATACAAAGCAATGTAATTGAGGTTTGTTTTATTTTTCGATGGCCCCACCATATCGGTGAAGTTCTCCCTTACCGGGGCTGAGGCATTCATGCTCGCCATCAAAACCTCGTCAGGACCCATCTCAGTCCTTAACCTCTTGCCAAAGTCCCTAAATTTCTTATTGAATTTCCGATTACACCTATTTCTACATTTGACCTTTATGACATAGGCTAATACACCTATGATAATCAACGTAACTACACCCGTAGTAATGGATGATTGTTCAATTTATTTTTCGTGCTATATTCCCTAGCGGTTTCTATTTCATTTAACAATGAATCCATGGGAATAAAATCTACAGACGGGAGTGTTTTGGGTATTTCAATCGTCCCATGATCACTTTTTCATTGAACTCCTTTCATATAGATAATGAAGATATATTAAGTGTTTTCTTCATGATTTGTACAAAATCATCAGTAATAGTAGCGGTAGATTGGGAATCAAATGTGGCTGACAACCTAATTAGATCATTAATTGCCGTACAGCCCTGAGGAATAGTAATTATGTCAACCGGTGGGTTAATCGTTGACCAACTCGACTCTAAATTGTTTTCACGTTTGCAAGTGATAGATAACCTCAGTGATTTTGGTGTCACCACAACCCAAACACCATTAGTAATATGTTCGGCGTAAGGTAGCTGTAAATTGGGTTTAACCAATTCCCTTCAATTTTCAGCTATTAAATCTTGTTTATTCATGAATATATGAACAATACATGTGCTTGATAGTTCAATCGGATAAAGAGGTTTTATTAATTGACAAAATGGTGCCCCAACACAACTAGATATTTACCCTGTCTCAAGTAATGCATATTTCGTTTGCTTCGAGTTTATCGCTATACCGGCGTATGGAATGTCATATTTCGCTACGGCCATATTCGACGTTAATTGGCTTTTTGTCGTATTAGCAAATGTGAGCGGAATATTAATGATGCTATACATCTGATAATATTCATATTGCTCGTTTAGCGGTATTTTTACTATCATAACCATTTTCTTATTTTCGATAACGCCCGATAATGGAAGATATTTATAGTACTCCAAAATTTCCTTTTCGATATCAAACGGTAACGTATTCAAAGGTGGTAATTCATTTTTTATTTCTAAAAGTAAATCCTTTAACTGATAAGGAGGAATTAAATTTGGTGATAAATGCCCTAAACTTAAGGCAATGAGTTGATTATCTAAATGTTCAAACATAAGGGTTGCTCGAGACATTAAATCCCTCATTTCTTGAATAAGAAGGTCCATATGAAAATATGATACCATGAAATTATTAGTTTCGAGTAACCTGGCGTTAACCTCGTCAGTCACGTTACGTAATCTTACTTCAACTTTATTAAGGTTGTTTATTACGTTATTTAATGAGTTGCGATTTTCTTTTATAGCATGCTGGGTAAGATTCAACAGCGTTCAAGACTGAGAACTAACATGCATTAAACGTAATTGTCTCTGATGAAGGGTATTTAAAACAGAACGTATTTGCTTAATATCGCTATCTTTAGCAACATCATAAACTGCCCTCAATATATCTGATCCAAAATCAAATAAAGCTCGTTTCTGACGTATAAACTTGTTTGAATTTACTTTGTGCAAAAGCTGAATGTAAACACTATATAGTTTCTGAATAAATCAATTAAAACGTCATTTTTTATCGGAATTATGTT
Source organism: Dreissena polymorpha (assembly GCF_020536995.1). Classification (NCBI taxonomy): domain Eukaryota; kingdom Metazoa; phylum Mollusca; class Bivalvia; order Myida; family Dreissenidae; genus Dreissena; species Dreissena polymorpha. The sequence goes on along the minus strand of NC_068361.1, from coordinate 105,298,585 downwards.
TCTTAATCGACCGCGGACTTGCGTATTCGACTACATTAACCTCCATATCGAAATGATCATTTCTATCACCCGAATTTGACCTTTTCGTGGTCACGCATACGCTCTGACCTACGCTTGGCCAAAGGTACTTCATCTTTACTATCCGATGAATAACTGCGCTATAAACACGTCGCCTAATTAATTTCGCTAAGGGCGTATCGTCATTGTCCGACATGCGACCCTCCCTTTGATCATCAATGTGAGAACTTAATAGCTATCACGTCGCCTAATTAATTTCGCCTACCTCCGAGTCGTCTCCATAGCTCGGGGTTACGACATGTATAGACCTACGCTTACCTCTACTTTTCTTGAGGCGTTCTTGCGGTACATTTCATGTATATATGTCTACACATTTCAAATTTCTAGCGTGAACCGTTCATTCCGCTATTTTACGACGTTTACAACTCCTACACATTTTAAATTTCTAGCGTGAACCGTTCATTCCGCTATTTTACTATTTTAATTATTTTTTTTTTATTTATTTTACTATTTTTTATTATTATTTCATTTATTATTTCTTCTATTATTATTATTATTATTATTATTATTATTATTATTATTATTATTATTATTATTATTATTATTATTATTATTATTATTATATTTATGTTGTTTTTAAATGTGTGTAACTTACATCCCGATTAATGGATAGATATCATTTGATCCATATCCCCCGTGACCTTTTCTCATGTTTACCTTTTTAAGATATTTTGCTCCTTGAGAGCACTATTGACACTTTCCGTTAAATTACCCGGATTGCTTCTAATTAATGTATTTCTCACTACGTCATCGATCAACCCATCGATGAACTGACCTACTAGAATTCGTTGCATGGGATCCCTCTCTCGCCCCTTTCGAGTTCTGTGATCCTTTTCTGGACCTGCGGCCATCTTTAAATTATTTTCTTAAAACCGTTACCTTATTTCTTTACCCTAAAATATAAATACTTAACAGCGTAACCTAAAATGTGGGTATTTAACCAGCTCAACCTTAATTATGAGTGTTTAACAAGTTGGCAAGTAGGTCAAAATAACTGAGATAGAAAAAGGTTCTGACCTGACTCCGGTTCACGTGACAAAATGCCCTTTTCAGCTTCCGGTAAACGTTTATCAGGAGAGCTCCACCGATATGTGCGTGACCTGTAATTATTAAAACAATATTAAGATAATAAGAATTATTTGTTTAACAATTATTAATTAAATTTTTATAATAAATATAGATCAAAATGTTCGTCGCTGCTTCCGGTCGTTGTGGTGGTTGTCCGCTGCTCCCGTCGCCAAAGTCGTCGTTGTTGTCGTTTGTAGTTGCTGCTGAAAGGCAGTTTGTTAATGTCGTCTGCTTTCCTAGCGTGTCGATGAATGGTTATTATTGTTTATCGTAGCGTCCCACTGCATAAACGAAATGTTACTGCTTCTGGTCGTTTCGTCCCACTGCAAAACGAAAATGTTACCGCTTCTCGTCGTCTGCTGCTGTCACACGGCTCCAAAATAGATATTGCCTGCAAACTATTAAATATCCTGGCAAGCCGCACCAAAAATGATTAACCTATGTGGCACCTTGTGAGTATCCTGCGTCACGGCGCCGAAATTGATTACCATATGTGGCACTTCAGCCGTTATGTAATCTAGTGGCTCTCAAAGTTCGTTTTAAGTCGCGTTGTGTAATTTTTTAATTTGACTTAAATATCCCAGATTCGTAGATTATTCATCAGTTTGCAAAATAAGGCAACAAGTCTTTTTGTAGCATATAACAACTTTTATTCTTGATTAAATGTTTATATATATATATTGTATTGTAAATGTATCTTATTCTTATTTGTATGTAATTCTTCTTTAAGAAATTGAGACAAGAAATAATCAGTAAAGAAATAAACGAGATACTCCAACACAAAATATAATCCGTCCAGAAAAAACAAATGTCCAAATGTCCGTCTCTCTTGCACTATCCCGTGAAGCCAGAAATTGGGATTTTGACTGTGCGCTACCACAAAAGGCTCGGCTCGGCTCGAATAGAGGTTTCAGCACGGTCCGTTTTATACAAAAATGGTGACCTTGGTGCTGACCTACTTGTTTTAGGGAGTAAACAGCGTTATCCATCACTTTGACACAAACTCATAACCATAAAAAATATATATATAAACGGGCTATAACAATGCCTATCACTTTTTGGTCGTTAAATTATTTCTTACTATATAGGCTTATTTAACCTGTTTTTATAAGCTGTTTACATAAGCAGTTCGTGTATAATTAATACTTTATTGACCGCAAGATATGGTCGAATGTACGTCATTTTTCTCCTTAATGTATTTCCCCCCCCCCCCAGTGACAATGCATATCTAGTTATTAGGATAGTGATGACTAAACAGAAAAAGTGTCACAGAAGTGGACGTTGTTGTTGTATATGTTATTGCGGTAGTAGCTGTTGTTGTTTTAGTAGTAATTGTTTAAGTAGCATTGATGAATCGAGCTAAGTTTAAAAGATCTATTTTGGAATTTGAACGTTAGATCTGTATTTATATAGATTTTCCGTATTTTGAACAAACTGGCAGAACTAAAATGTACACATATTTACTTAATATGAACACACATGATTATAGATTAACCAATTACATTGTGTCAATAACTAGCACTTATCTAGGGCAGTACATAATGTTTGAATATTATTGCACAAGAGTAATCTTATCGATGTTTTTAACGGTTGCGCATATGCAAATAAAGTGCTTTTTGTTCCATATAAAATATGCAACATTTGATGTGAATTTTGACTATTACGATGCTACAATCCACAACAGCAATACACACGGTAAAAACGACAAGTCCATTATAATGTTTAGAAACACAATTTAAATTAATTTGAAACGTTGACACTCAAAATATTAACCTTAATTTTAAAAAACTCTTTAGCGGCATGTAGTTGTTCTTCAGCACGAATGCGTATGTCAACATATGAGGGGCTAGAAACCACCAAAACACATCAGTGACGAAAACAATCCTTTTGCTTATTACTTATATACAAACGTTTACTTTTTTTATAAAAAATATATTATTTAAAGTATATTTAACCAAGAATAACCAGCATGCTCCCAGCAATCGGCGTTAATAATTAAACCTTTATATCAGGACTTCCGGTTTGCAAATTCGTTACATTGAATCAAAAACAAACGATTTATTGTGCATGCTCGCTGATTATAGTTACTACGTTTAAAACATTAGCAATATTTGTGAAATTACAGGAGTTAATTATATTTATTATGTTATGTTTATTTTTCATATTGTTGTATTATGAATCAATTAATGTAACCAGACACTGTTGATTCCACAGAAGATTAACATCAGTATCTTCGCTTGCTTACACGCAGTTTTGACCCAGCATTTTTACAATTGTCTACGCACATTTGAATTGACTATTCCATTTAGAGAATTGAGTTTCTCTCTAAAATATAAATGTGTGAGTTACTTTGAACATCTGGTCTGTTAAACTTATGTGTATTAAATTATCTCAATAATGATTGTATTTTCATATTTCTCGGGAATGTTGGAAACAACTACAATTTGAAAGTCGTTATATAAGTATGTTCGTTTAATGTATCATGTAGGAAATGCATTTTTATTTTTAAAATTTTCGTTGAATTATCAGAGCCACAGTCTATACAAAGGCTTCTCACCCCGTGAATAATTTCAGTGGTTTACCACAGCGTTTTGAGTCTGTGTTTGTTATGATTTTCGGTAAAAGTTCAATTGAAAAGTTTTCAAACCTGTGTTAGTTTTTCATTTTAAGTTTTGTTTTATTTTTACCAGAATACAATGACCTCATGTTTGTTTACTGTGCAATATTAGGATCATTCGAATTTTCGTAGTGCAAATGTAAACGGTTACCAAAAACTTTGACTGTTTCTGTGTATAATATATAAGTTTATATTTGCTTTGTTTCATTCTGTGTAGTATCACCGTGTTTGCTTTGCACTATTTCTGGCATGCAATTTTATGTCAAAGTCCTAAACATTCTCGACAACGACTGTGCATATGTTTTGTCTATGCTTATGATGAGTTATTAACGCTCGATTGGTCATTTTCGGCTCCGGTACTACTAACATGTAAACCAGGTACTGTAAAGTATACTTTCATGTAACCGAGTACGGTAAATATACTAAAACGTACCTGGGAATTTTAATGCTATTTTGGTCGTTGTCACCTCTTTTTATATTTGATTATGTTCACATTTATGTCAATTATCTGTTTAATGGCCTCTATATTATCGAAACTCATACTCAAAAAGCATGTTGGTGCAGGTTTTTTAGAAGAGAAGTTTGCTTACGATAAACAATATCGTTTTACGGTAATCGGTAGCTCGTTTTACGCCATCGGTTTTTGGTCGGGAATACAACTCGGGTACAGTCTAATATCGACCTAGTACGTATAAGTATATTTACCGTACCCGGGATACATGTATTTATACTTTAGAGTACCCGGGGTACATGTAAGTAGCACCCGAGCCGACAATGAACAATCGAGCGTAATTAACCAATAACAATAAAACCTGTTTTGAGTATTGGTGTATATGAGAATCATTCATAACTCTCCATATGATTGTTTTCCGGTGCATGGCTCTACTCTATTACAGCATAATTGTTTTATGTGTAATATTAAGAACATTCTTCTTTGTAATGTAAAATTGCTTAACTCTTTAAACTGAGTTGTTCCGTATATGTTTGCTAATAACACTTATTGCGTGTTAACCGATAATCTAACACGTTATTTCTTTCCTTATTTTGGTTACTTTGCGTTTGTTTACAACACAGAGGCTGTGCATATTGGTTGCCAACAAGGACCCCATCCAACAGTAAGATATTAAGAGCCGTCATGCACACTTACTAGCCGTCCTATGTTAGAGGTTAAGGATCAAAATTCGATGGTCACATTCCTGTTATCATAAAACATTGTTTACCACACTGATAGTTACAAAAGGAACATAATAACGAGCATGATAATTTGCTCTAACATTCATTTTGATAACCGGAGTTGTGGTCCCTTTTTGTAAACAAATACATTTATGAAATAGTTATCGCCCGTTGCTCATAAGATATTGCTGCTTAAGAGCTCGACGTTACACACATATTAAGCAGTATATGAAGTTGTGAAGTTGTGCACCTCAATAACTTGTTATCATATTTTGTACACAGCTTGAGACCATTTTAAGCAAACACTTACCCTTTAAAAGTGTTTTGCGCGTAACCGAAAACGTATCGCTGCTACCGGGCTGACACTTTAAAACACACTGTACATTTGCGCACCTTTACATATCAGTTCAGTATGTTCTGACATAACTGGACGTCTCTAAAAAAAGCTGAATGTAGGGTCATGATACGGACACATTTGTATTGTATTAAATCGTTACCAAAATTATAAATGTTTCACCACAACTTAACAAGTCTATCTAGAGACAAAGAAACACGTTCCCACGAATGAGTTACCTATTCCCGTTACTAAGATAGCTTACTTAGTTAGTTAGTAAGTCGGGGTCACCAGTCATTTGTTCAAAAAAGTAACTCGTTGGAAAAGACAAAGCTTACTCAAAGGAAGTACTTATTTATTTGAGGAAACCGATGCATATATTGTGTTTATACATAACCAACCAACTAAAATTTTGATTTTAATGCGAGTTTCAAAATGGATGATATAATTGATTCTAGAATTATTTCGGACGACATTAATCAGACATTTTGTTTTCAAAGTGTGTTTGAATTGAATGGTTAATAACGAATTCACGATTTACTAAGTTTATCCTAAGAGTAAGCTATGTCGTTTCAGGAGTTACTAAGTTGTTTCCACGAGTTATCTTTGTCATTACCACGACATTCTAATTCGTTCCAACTAATACGTTTTCTTGTTATCATATTTTACTGTCTTTGGAACGAGTAATCGACATACATGAAAGCAGGCACATTTCTTATGAATGCCTTTGTACAGACGTGTTTGCAATAGATTTATTACAACTGCACAGGGATTATCACATAAGGCAATCGATCTAAAGGGCATTCAAGTAACGTAACAGGGGATATTGCATGATACTATATACGCTCGGCTACGTAAACAATATGAGCGTACGTCTTTTTAGTGCAAGGTGCGAAACCTCTAGAACATTATATCTCGGTTTAATGTATCATTGAACATGACAGACGAGTAAGTAGGTTATGGTTCTGCTGGTGATTGAACTTGCGACCCCTACTTGCTTGGGCAAAAGTGTTACAACCCGCTTGCGTACAGTATTGTTTGCGTATTTGTATTCATGTAATAATTAAATATCAGTGTCGCTCTCATTCGAAATTCAGCAACGGCATTTTCTGTCTTGATTTGGGTTTACGGCATGCGATGTCTTTAAAAATCCTAGATTTGGCCGTAATAAATATATCGGGTAAGGACAAATAGTTCGTTTTCTCGTATTATTATGAAACACTAAAGATAACCCACAGAGTCATATGCACACAAAATAAAGGCACTTACATAAAATCACGTACTCATCTCAGGCACCATAAGTCATATATATTATTGAACACATACAATAAAATTTTAATCACATATTTAGTTTCTGTGAAAGCTTTTATTTCAGTTTTAGTGCCGTAAACTATTTATCGAATGCGTATTTCTCTTGCAGCAGTTAAGCGATTTGCAAATAGCATGAAGCGGTTTGTTAATAAAATGGACGATAAAGGAAATACACGATGCAAATTACAGTTTAAATGAGAAATTGTCAATAATCAATCAACAATATTGAAAGATATTTCATATGCAAATCACAACTATAAGAATATAAATAACATAATATAACATGCTGTATCATTGAACGTTGAAGCTAACACCGCTTCATACTGGAAATATCATAAGTGTGCGTGAACATGTAAGCTATCTCAATTAAACATATATCAAGTTGGGATACCGAATGACTTACTACAAGAAGTACACATATTGTGAATAATAAAACGTGTTAAATGCGTGAATTTGAGACAAATAAATTCAAACTTTCATATTACCTAGTTTCCAGTATTTGATATTAATTATCATAAATAACCTCAATATACGCTAATGGCATACTTTTAGTAACACATCAAACTTATATAAGCACAAACTAAATACAGATATTAGTATGTTGCTGTCCCTTAATAGAAAAATTTAATTTAACAGAACATATCGCAAAATAATTGTACAGGAAAAGGATAAAACGAAAGATGTGTTTGTCAGAGTGCCCCTACTGCGCCGCTTTGATTTTTTTTATTATATCCCTTTACAAAATATTACTTCCCCTGTGAAAATGATCTGTACCTGCCAAATGATAAATAAAAATTATCTCCGTTTAAAGCTGGTTACTTCCCTTGGATTTGTTTTTTTTACCTTTGACCTTGAAGGATGACCTTGACCTTTCACTACTCAAAATGTGAAGCTCATGACATACACATGCATGCCATCTATCAAGTTGCTATCATCAATATTGCAAAAGTTATGGCAAATGTTAAAGTTTTCGGACGGGCGAACAGACAGTTAGACAGACGGACTTACAGTTAAACTGCTATATGCCACGCTATCGGGGGCATAAAAAAAACATTATTTATTGATGCAACAATTCATTAACAATTCACTAAGACTTTAACATAGAATTTCAAACTAGTACACACGCTTGAAATTTGATATACTTCATAAAAACGAAATACATTAACTTATTCCAATACATTAAAATGCGAATTTTAAAACACATATACATTATAAGATATATACGCTATTGGGTTCAAAATATCGTGGGTTTGTATAAACCTTTGCATTGAAATTATTTGAATGTTAATTGTATATATAACTCATGACATATCAGTTAAATGTATAAACTCGCACATATGGATTTTCGGATTTGTTTCCACCACTCAAAGCAATTTTATCAAACGTGTTATTGAAACATACACCAAACGGATATTCTATTTCATTACCTAAAGGTAGAGACCTCACATATTGTCCACTAGGACTGATTTTATGTATGCTGCGACGATAGGATGTCACATACACATTACCACAAGGATCCACGGTGATTTGACGTGGGCCAACGAGATCTTGGTGCCTATATTCAAATACTTTTTCTCCATTTAAGTTCAATGCCATTAAAGTTTGGGACCTTGCAATTGAAAATATTAACATCTGGTTATCCACATTAAAATTACAACTAAAACCAGACTGTATCCACGTTTTTAAGTCCGAGTTTAAATTGATCTCACGAAGCAACGATCCGTCATCATTAAGAATGTCTATCTGCCCTTGACTTCTTGACATACATACGTACTGGTTAAGTGGGGCATTTCTAGTAACATCGTCATACGAAACTCTTGATTTTAGTTCTGTTACAACGTGCACATTTCCATAACGTAGTTGGACAAATGCAATTTTACCAGAGGCTGGTAAAGAAACCACCATGTCCGTCGGACCTGTTTTAGAAACGGACCAAGGCGTATCGTCACAATTGAATTTTGATAATACAAAATCACTATCTTCCTCAATCACTAGTAACGCATTTACTCCGTGCAAAGATATGACAATGTACGTATCTATCCATATACATGAACAAGGATCGAAACGTTTTTTCTTGTCAAACAGGGGTATAATACTTAAATCTTTAGTACATTGAAGCTTTGGAATTCTCTCCATATACGGTTTATAATGACTTTTATCGTTATCGGAGCCTGTTTCGCTTACGTCACATGTGAAGTTTTCTATTCGAAAGGAATTCTTAGTTTCTATCAGTAAACTATCAAAACAAGTTTCCTCAACACATTTAAAGCTAGATTTGCTTCTACTTTTCTCCAATTCACTTATGGTTGATTTCAGGCGACATACCGAATCCTTTTCAAGCTGGCGCTGTAGGAGAACATCGTGTTCCTTAGTTCCACATTTCCCAACCTGTTCAATATATGTTGACTGCTGTTTAATGTCATTCAAAAACTGACAAGTATTCTCGTTGTTTGTTTTTATTTTTTCTTCTATAACTTTCTTCTTATCAGCAATTGCTGATAGCACTTCATTCTCGAGTTGCGCATACATGTCTACGAGTTTCTATTTAATGGTTTTGAGGGATGACAACGCTTGTTTTTCTATTTAAACAACTAATTCTTCATGTTTGCGTTCATGTTCTAAAAGACGATCACCATGCTTTTTAAATTCAAGCAACACTGTCTTCATTTCGGTACAATCAACTTTTTTATCGTTCAAACTATCAGAAAGGATCTTAACTTCCTCGCACTTTCTGTGATCAGCCATAGCACACTTAGTACAGCATATCACATCGTGGTCTTTACACAGGTAAACCACTTCTTCCTTTGCGTGATTCGGACAGGCTATCAGGTTCTTCAGAAGTTCCTGTATCTCCTGGGGAGGTATATCCGAAAGGTCACACAACTTGTGGTGTTTGGAAACTTTTATCCTTGCATGATCCTGTTTACACTGCGCACAAAGTGGTTCCTCACATTCTTTACAATACACAACGCCCTCTATTTCGGCTTTCTCCGCCAAACAGGGGCCGCATAAATATTTTTGAACAGCCATTTTTCGTCAACTGTGAAACTAAATCACCTCCACGCATTAATACGCTAACTCAAAGAAGGACAAATACCTGGCGTGTACATTCTGTCAGTCAATCGATCGACTTCCACAATTATTGGGTAATTATAGAGTACAATCGATGATCGACTTCATCATAGTAATACAATTACCTCTTGTATCATAGATCTTGTATAGCGGTTATTGTCTCAATTATACTTGGGACATATTATGTTATGCACATTACCTCACAACACAATTCACTATCGATTACATACTAATCTGCTCAATTTAAAAGTTTTTTTCTTAAATGTTGTATATACGATTTAAATCTCAACACTTCTTTTTCTCATGTGAACTTAAGTACACGCACAATCAATTTTATTTACCTTACTTTCAAATCATTTTGTTAAATGATATTCATAATGCAAAATAACATGTGTGTTGTAATATGTGATAAGTATGATTTTATCAGTTATCATTGTAGTACTTTTGAATCAGCATGATGACAAAGGTTTATTATGTTTTTCGTTTAAAGTATGGACTAACCATAACACTACTTGTTATCCGTTGCAGTAGCTAAGTATTGAATTGCCACGATATCAATGGTCATCTGGTGTAGTATTCGATTAACCTAATACCACAGAAGTTTGTTTGTAAAGTAAATCAGGCGTTAATTATCAGTACGATAACTATTTTAATGAGTACATGCAACTCAAGGCAATATATTATGCGGTCAGGAACAAACGTTATTTTAGCATGATACATGTTAAGAAATTTATTGAAAACATTTTTTTCAACTCAACAGTTGAAATCCATTTAGTTAATAGAAATGGTTTGTTTCCCGTGCAGTAGTATGCAAATAATATGATCAGAGTTAAAATAAAAAAATGTAATTTTCATTACTTATATATAGATAACCATTGATCATGTATTTCGGTTCTCAATTTAAAGCATTAAATACTACATGGAAATATTTGTTATAAGTGTATTTAATTTTCAGTTTGTTGCTTTGCATCTACCTGTAATGATATGTTTGATGCTTCCAATACAATTTGTGAATAAATAGTTTTCTAAGACTTTGAAAAAGCGCACATTTAAGTAAGACATTATGATCTTTTTAGTAATCCAAGTATACTATTATAATTATAAGATAAACGTCCGACGTAATACTTTAATATGCCATTACTAAAATTGCTATTACCTAAGTATGGCTTTATCATTATAAAACAGGCTACCATTTTTTGATTACCATGATCGAATATACATGCAGTGTTCGTTGTAATAACTTAACATGAAATTACGATCATAACATAGGCTTTCCCTGGTAATACATCAATATGCGATAACCGATATAGCAAAGGCTATCCGTTTTAGTACCTAAGGCTAAGTATGCGATTACAATAATAGTATATGGTGTAGTACCTTAGTGGGCTTATTATGTGATAATTATAAGATGTAGTAAAAATTGCGATTAAATTTAAAACAACAATTGTCAGTGTTAGTCACTAACTTTGAGACTTATGTGATGGCATTGTTTATTCGTTGTAGTACGTGAGTGAACGAATAAAAGCATACGTTGTAGTACTGTTGTATGCAATTTAATGATAAAGTTAGTAGTCCTTAGTGCGCGATTACAAGGAACGAATAAAAGCATAAGTAATACGTTGTAGTACTGTTGTTTGCAATTTTATGATTACGTTGGTAGTCCTTAGTGTGCGATTACAAGGAGCGAATACAAGCATAAGTAATACCTTGTAGTACTGTTGTATGCAATTTTATGATTACGTTGGTAGTCCTTAGTGCGCGATTACAAGAAGCGAATACAAGCATAAGTAATACGTTGTAGTACTGTTGTATGCAATTTTATGATTACGTTTGTAGTCCATAGTGCGCGATTACAAGGAGCGAATACAAGCATAAGTAATACGTTGTAGTACTGTTGTATGCAATTTTATGAGTACGTTAGTAGTCCTTAGTGCCCGATTACAAGGAGCGAATGAAAACATAAGTAATACGTTGTAGTACTGTTGTATGCAATTTAATGATTACTTTGGTAGTCCTTAGTGCCCGATTACAAGGAGCGAATGAAAGCATAAGTAATACGTTGTAGTACTGTTGTATGCAATTTTATGATTACGTTGGTAGTCCATAGTGCGCGATTACAAGGAGCGGATACAAGCATAAGTAATACGTTGTAGTACTGTTGTATGCAATTTTATGATTACGTTGGTAGTCCTTAGTGCCGGATTACAAGGAGCGAATGAAAGCATAAGTAATACGTTGTAGTACTGTTGTATGCAACTTAATGATTACGTTGGTAATCCTTAGTGCCCGATTACAAGGAGCGAATTCAAGCATAAGTAATACGTTGTAGTACTGTTGTATGCAATTTTATGATTACGTTAGTAGTCCTTAGTGCGCGATTACAAGGAGCGAATGAAAACATAAGTAATACGTTGTAGTACTGTTGTATGCAATTTAATGATAAAGTTGGTAGTCCTTAGTGCGCGATAAAAAGGAGCGAATACAAGCATAAGTAATATGTTGTAGTACTGTTGTATGCAATTTTATGATTACGTTTGTAGTCCTTAGTGCGCGATTACAAGGAGCGAATACAAGCATAAGTAATACGTTGTAGTACTGTTGTATGCAATTTAATGATTACGTCGGTAGTCCTTAGTGCGCGATTACAAGGAGCGAATACAAGCATAAGTAATACGTTGTAGTACTGTTGTATGCAATTTTATGATTACGTTGATAGTCCTTAGTGCCGGATTACAAGGAGCGAATGAAAGCATAAGTAATACGTTGTAGTACTGTTGTATGCAATTTAATGATTACGTTGGTAGTCCTTAGTGCCCGATTACAAGGAGCGAATGAAAGCATAAGTAATACGTTGTAGTACTGTTGTATGCAATTTTATGATTACGTTGGTAGTCCTTAGTGCCCGATTACAAGGAGCGAATGAAAGCATAAGAAATTCGTTGTAGTACTGTTGTATGCAACTTAATGATTACGTTGGTAGTCCTTAGTGCCCGATTTCAGGGACAACACAGATAATTTATTGGTTGTTTCTTAGAATGCGATTGCCGGTAACGTATGCATCCGTTGTATCCGCTAAGTAGAAAACACATCACCATCGATTTTATTCTGTCGTGTTTTGCATGAGAAGTATATAAACTTTCGACATTAAGACACTTCTCGTATTTAACCCTGATTAATCATATTGCGGTTGCCCTATTTGATTAATCGATTGCGGCTTTGCGATTGCCCCGCATTATCCTTATGTAAAGACGATACAAGTACACTAGATAATGTATTCTTAACACAGTACTTACGCACACAATATGGCTTACACACCTGGGTACTGTTTTACTAAGCTACTTATGGAATTCATAGACTTACGCACATATTTTTAATTCGGTATAGTTCCTTCAAATTCTTGCCACATTAACATTTGGTATATTGGAAATGAAATTTATGACATAATGTTACATTCCTAGTTAAAACTAATTTGCCTCAATCTGAAATAAATGAATTTCAATTATTCCAAAATATGTACGTAAGTCTACGACTTGCGTAAGTTGCTTAGTAGAACGGTGCCAAGGTAAATAAAGTGGATTTTATTTGTTGATATTGTTGACTCTTAAAAGGAATTATATATAAGTTAGGTATTTTCATATGGTCGAAGTGGTGGTTTGTTTATGATTGGTTTAAACGTTTAAAATTGTATTTTACATCGACTTTGATCAGAATTCATGAGAAATACCACGTTTGGGGGTATTTAGCCAGAAAAGTTAATCACGATATTGATTCATGACCTATAGATAATATATTTAATTCGTATGCGAGCTACTGTCATATGGTTTACGCGATTTTCATCAAACGTGTTTCTTTCCGGCGTGTAAATCGATAACATTGGTCGTTATCGAACTTTTGAAAACCACATCAGTTTTGTTTTTGTAAATTATCCTTTATAAACATAAAAAACACACGAATGCGCATGTATAAACGTGAATGCCGTCACAATACTCGAACTTATGCTTCCACCTTGTTTTAACATCCGATTAAGATAATGTTTTCGTAGTTATGCCATTATTGTTTATGTTGATAGGCGATTATATCGTGCACCGATACAATATTACATTTTTGTCGTCGTTTAATTAATAAAATATCGGCCAACATGTTACAGGATCCCGATTTTTGTCAACCACCATATCTGATGTGTGCATCGCTAAACCTTCGCCTGAGAACAGAAAAACACATGACAATAAATGTAATCAACTTTCGTTTTCCGATCTTTGAATTCGGCATATCTTTAATTACAGCCCGGATATCGATATCTTAATAATGGTGGAGGCATTGTTTCCACTGAAAACGGACATATTGATACACAAACATCAAAAGCCAACACAACGATCCTTGTTTTAAGCTTTGTCATGGTAGCTTGAAGGGAATGATTCACGTATTCTCGTATTTTTTTAAATAAATGCTATTACATATATTTACTAGTGAATGTATTATGCATGAAATAGACTTCAAAACATATTATTGCCAGACGAAAGTTAAATTTAAAATATTGATATTCCCTGGACACCTACCTGGGACCCTTGGAAACCAAATATATGCGCTACCATTGATATATTCATGCTTTATAACACTTAAAACTTTAAAACGTTATATTATTAACATAAGTTGTTTCCCACAACATGTGAAAGGATGCGGTGATTTTAATTGAGCTCATTTATCTCATTTATAGACATGTATCGGTACAGGTACCTTTAAATGATATGAAATTTTCTAACAGATAAAACCGATTTAATCCATTTTAACTATTTGTTATCTGAGGTGAATGACGATACATTTGTTAAATTGGTTCAAAATTCAATATACTTCTAGAAGCTTAGTTATACCAATAAGCTTGTATGTGGTATGTGAACTAAATAAGGTTCATCGCATCATCCGGTTGAACATCTGTTTTAGCCGAAAACCTCCGTTTAACTCATACGTGCTATATGAGCTTTATTGTATTCATCGGTTAAATTAGTTGACGATTTCATCCCATTTACAGGAACCTGTACCTAAACATGTCTGTAAATGTGCTACATTTGCCATTTGTGGTACATCTTCTTACTTCAAACACATTGAAACGCGTTACACACGCTTTATTATTTTACTGATTTCAGCATATGTCATTAAAGGAACCCATATTTTTGTTTTCTTAGGAGTTTTATTTCGGTTGTTGAAGTTATTGTTAATTAAATGTAAAGTTTACATTATTTTTTATGCTTTCGAAATTCTGTTAAAAATGTTATTTTGACAAACTGTGAACAAGTGCCTTTAATACTCCTTACATTCTGTTTCCAGTCCTTTAAAAAAAGAAGTGTATATTCAGCATCTGCATTTATATTCATTATTCATGGAATGAAATGCAAATGTCTTTCACTCGAGATTAGAATACAAAATATCAGTAGATTCCTGTTAACAACAGTACAATACCACTTGAAATAATCAGTATGTTATATTCTTTGCTTATCTTCTTCTTCGTGTCGATCACTCAGATGGACACGCCGGCTCTGAGCGCAAAGGTAGCAGGTGCAGGTGCGATGCAAAACCACCATACTACCTTAGAACTTCACTCTCATCGTGGTCGTCTCCACTCAGATCTGGAACCTGAATTGGACAGCACTACATAAAGTGTTCTTCCATACTGCTGGCAGTGTGACAAGCTCACTGATCTGGCCATTCCTGAACTTGGTGAACGTTCATTATTGGCCAGTTGAATGAACCCTCCGCCTCCTTAGCATGGCTCCTAGCAGCGAAACGGGATGACCTCCGTCATGGGGTCGGCACTTTATCAGCCCGGATGGAGACTCCAAGGGCAGAGCATCATGACGCAATGATCCACAGTAGTATAAATTGTGAGTGAGAAGAGTTGCACTGTCGTTATGAACACTTTGACATAGTGCATCAGTGTTTAGCAGGGGTTTATTTGCCGGCATTTCCTTGTCGTAGGAGGCTTGTCGGCCGATGCTTTGAGCGAATCCCGCTCTTGGGTGTTCTATCTTGGTTATATGTTTCATATCCTTATTCATTTTAGACTCCAGGAGGGATGACTGATCCTCGTCTTTCTACTACCCTTTTAACCTTTCACGCTTAGGAACCTCTGTTGTTGATTCTTTACTTAAGAGTTAAACCCCTAATAATATCAGAGCGTTCAAAAGTCGCCGAGGCGTAGAGGATACGGTATCCGCTTGGCGACCGGGAGATCTTGGAGTTGATCACCACTGTGGGAGCTTTTTGTTTAGATTTCCACCAAAGACACCAACTTCTAGCTTTTCACATGAAACGGAATCGATGGCGTTTCAATAAGCCTTAGACTTTCGATGCAATCGAGCTAAAACAAATAGGTTTAAATTAGATCAGAACATATGTGCGATTATTTCTGTATACGCTAAACACGCATACAGTCAAAAATCAGAACGTGATTGCCTTTGTTCTCCATATTTTTCAGGAGGGCGCCAGCTCATGGGCGACATTGTGCATCAAGCAGACTACACCATTCCATCTATAGTCGTTTGTCTTCTTTGCCTACTGCCTCTGCCAGTGCTGCTATGCCTCATCTTCGCTGTTATGGTAAGGATCGAAATTGCTTACATATATTCAAATAATGAATAATTCTAAAAAAGTTCGCTATGATTTTAATATTATCAAATTACAATTTTGTTATGCAATACAGGATGATTATGCAATGCGATATTATGTTACCAATGCAATTTAATGAAGTTGCTAAAAGAGAGATTTTACAATAAAATGCACGTGTTATAAAAAGTTTGTGTTGCACCCTTGATATATTTCCCAAGCATTTATATATATTACCGTTGATTTGTTGACACCAGTTTATTATCGAAAAAGAGTATGACGAAAACTGAAAATACATGCACATAAAAACTTTGATAGGTCATTTTTTGTAAGTTTCACAACACTCAAATTATACAAGTTTTAAGATTGCACTGTTTTGTCCGCTGCCTGGAAATAAATATTTACGTTCACAGTAGTATTTCGTTATTATTCACTGAATAATTGCGAAGCTAACACATGAAAAAAAACACAAGTATTTTGTAATTATATTTTAAATTCATATATTCTCTTATATTTGTAAAATACTGAACAGTTTACCGATAACTGTGTTTTACCCAATTATGCAATTTTGAAATGTGTTATAGAAGAATCGGTGGACTGCATCCAGTAAATGTAAAGCACGAAAATTGCTCAAATAGCTGCAGTTATAAAGGTTGCTTCCCCTAGTTACACAATTGATAGTAAATGTATATTTAAAAATTGAAGTAAGAAATGATTTTAGCTGCTGATATAAACTTGTAACTGAGTTTCAAAGATGCATACATGAATCCAACTTATACTTGTTTTTCACGCAGACTTATATTAGTTTTTGTCTTTTAGAAAATGAATATCGCTAACCTGTTAATGCTCTGATCAATAGTAATGAAACAAATAAAGTGTTCAAAATGCTTAATGATTGCATTTTTCGTATGGTGTTTAGACGACTTTAAAGTTTACGGTTTTTTTAAGGATTAAAACAAACAAGTTGTAATTTCACAGCGGTTCAATTGCTTACGAACACTATATTTAGCGCGCATAATATTCTCATTTAACTTACATTTGTTTTCATAACAAATATAAGTGTAATTCGACACCATTAAACAAATACAGTAAATTGACAATTTGTGTTTGACAAGCACAATACACTAGCTATGTGTTTGTTTAAATAAACATTCAAATCTTTAGTTGGCACGAAATATTTGACACAACTATTTGCTCGTTAAAACACAGTTGTATTTACAGTAAGATGTTCTCTTATCTTTATACTCGATACTGCAAAAAATATAACCAGTGTGGTAACTCTTAAAAGTGTGCTGTTATTTTGGGGTTTTAAGTACACATCTGATGTGTTCGAATGCTTTGGATATATTTGTTGTTGATAGTTACTGACAAGTATGTGCAATAAATATATTATCACTCATGCATATACAGCTATACAATCATACTGATAACGCTGCAACATACGAGCAAATGTCCCTTAACCAATACAGTTAGTTTGAAAACATAATTAGCAAATGTAAGTGCTATTGCTGTTTTAAATCTAGAAATTTCAGTTTTGGTATGTTTTGGTCCCAAGGTTTACATTTAGCACAATGTATGAAAGATAAAAAATCTCTTTATTTTAGCTTATGTTAACACAAGTTTGTTTAATACTTGAATTGATTATTTTTTGCGGGTTCGATGTTTTGCAGAACGTAAACATTTTTTTAATTGAACCACGCACCCCATATTATCTAGGCCGTACTAATACGTATTGTGTTATCATCCTATAATATGCATGAGTGCAAAACACTTATTAAATGTGTGTAACTGTATATTTTACTAGACTTGGGTTTATTCTTGATAAATCCTTGCACACGATTCAAACGTATCTTCTCTAGGATCAAACGTGTCGTTGACATGTCGGGGTCGACCAAGAAGCACTTATAACCTTGAATGGGAAACACATTACTCAGTATTGGGAATTCTTTGGACCAGGCATTTTCGACAAATCAATGTATTTGATAGAAAACTTCAATTCATCGGATGATTCAACTGAACTTCGACGAACACTTTTGAATTTTACAACACGCATGATTGGAAAGTGCGAATGTTTATTTATAATACAATATTTATGACTTGTATTACCGAAGATATAGAGTTGTGGGCAATGCTTATACTATTATAATAAACGACTCCTTTGTAGTAGCCATTACCGTCGCAATTATTCAGTGATTATAAAACGTATACCTATTAAACTTTGAACGAGCAGTGATCGGGCATTCTGTGACAACTCGTCATACTTAAAACGATTTTCTCACAAATGTTATGCTTATTATATGTTTAAACGTGTTAATACACAGATAAAAAACATGTAAGAAGCGACATATTAATTAATTTTTGCGCATAATAAGTTCATTCATTCAGCAATTGCACAGTATTAAAAGATGGCAATATAAACATGAGAAAATGGTAACTTAATTGTTCATAATACGCATTTTTTTATTACAAGACCCATTTAGATATGATATCCAAAACTCAATGTATTAATTACCAAAACGTGACATACATGAATATAGACAGACATACAGACAGACAGAACAGACAGTTTATTTAGACTTATACAATGTTCATCGTGTAAATACATGAAATATAATACAAAATATTGTCATGCGTCTATATATTACAACGTATGGGTTATAACAGAATGTAATCTAACAATTTGAGACAAAGTATAACTAACAAAGTAATACTACATTATATAACAATAGTAAAATATCATTTCACACGCAGTAAGGAAAAATATTTTGTTTTCGTTGATAATATATATTATTTGTGATAAAATATCTTACGGTTAGAGCTAACTAAGATATAACTAGATTTAACTGTTGAGTGCTCTTACGAAAATCCCAACGTTTATACGTTAATGATGTAGTCAACAATTTACATATCTATGTCAATTACATTATGATAATTAACAAAATATGTGTCACAGACACAACATCGGTTCCATACCATGTTTATGTTGTCGGAGTAAGCATTGTACAATCAGTTCCCTTTACATTAATGTATCGCAATGTCAAGATATTTGGACGGACAGACGGACGACAAGAAGAACAAAACGGAAATAACGTGCATAATTTCCCATATAACCCTCTATCTCTTTGACAAGTTTCATCAACCTAGCGTAAGAACTTTTTTAGTTATTGCGACATTCAGATAACGGCATAGAGAAAGACAAACGGACATACGGAGGGACCAAGAGTAAACTTTAAGTATCTTTGTGTCAGTGACTTATTGAGTATTTTAACTTCTCTCGAATACGCAAATCAAATGATTGTTTAAAAAGACACACTATAGGAAACGCCTTGTCTAAAAGGTAGTTTTTATTTTACTTTTAAGCTGCTCTTGCATAGGATTATTGCTTGGAATTGTACTGAAAATTGTTCACTGTATGGGTGAACGTATTATTCGTCTTTAGTTAATTGTTTTAATACGCACCGGCCATGGAAGCGGTCTGCCCGTACTTTCAATGCTTCATACCACTTCAATAAGGTAGTGACAAAAAGAATTGTCTTTATTGCTGACGTATGAACCTTAAATGTAATGCTTTATCACATCAATTTAGTTGTTTTTTTATAAATAATATCAACAATTTGTTCTAAATATCAAGAATTCCGATTTTTACAGGTGACATTTGTTTGTTTGGCCATGATCCCAAAATTGTGCAGCAAATATTGTTAACAGTGGAATATGCATATAATTCAATTCTCTGTATTGTTAGCTTACTAAATACTCTCGACTATATTTTTGCATACATATTTGCCAGGCTAGTCATGGTGTGGCCAACAATAACATAAACGACATTGGTTTCAGTATTCGATTATATTGACTGGTATAGATTTATGTTACTTGGAAAGATGGTTTTGTGGTGAAATAGAACAGTTCAGTATCAACCAGTCTAGCCGAATTGCTAACTCTGCTGGTGGCATAACAAGCTGTAAGTGCTATTTACATAACAAGTCAAATCCTGCTTTGGGTTACGTGACGTAAGCAAAACACAACAGTTGTGTGTTGTTTGAAATGAAGTTTACTGGTTTCAATCCATCCTTGTTATAAATGTAAAGCGAAAGTGGGGAACGACACGTTCTTCCCCTTCGTATCGACTTTGTTAACATATGATGAGAATGTAAGCATATCAAAGGGCTGTAAAATTTTACCAGCTATTATAGAATTTAATATTACTGTTTAAAATACTTATTATTTATTAAAAAATATTACACAGCTTTCTTCATTTTTAATTGAACGTTTAATCATATGTTATATAATAACACGTAATTTAGTTATCATTTAACTTTATTTTGAATTGTTACACAGTTATGAATGTCACTATGATCGACTCTGCCACTGCATACTTCTTGTCCGTGCTGGTCATGGTGTTTTGGGCATTTACTTATAACTCTGTGTATTGCCCTATTTGTTTTTTCAGGTCAGGATCCAATCTTAATACAACCTTTTTGTTGCATTTGGAATGTTTTTAACATTTTATTATTTGTCGTGAACCATTACTCAACACTCCAAACTGAGTGTTACATATATGTTTGCCTTAACACTTATGGTGTACTTATCGACACCATAAACACATTAGTTGGTTGATTATATTTAAAATGCTTACAACACCGAGGCTGTGCTTATTGGTTGCAAACAAACAATCTCATCCAGTAGAAAGTCACAATGGCGCCTACACAATCACTCCCTTGCTGCTTGGAAATATTCCAACTGGCCAATATGTATTGACAATTATTTGCATCACCAATTTGCAAAGTCACCATGTATCAGGCTAACCGGTTATGGAAATAATTTGCATGTCAACCACACATTCCTATCATTATATGGCATTGCTTACTTCACCGACAGCTTAAGGCACCATTTGTTGTCGTCCGCATTTAAACAATTGCTGTTAAAGATATGTAGCAAACATATTGTCGAGCATGTGATCTTGCGCATCTCTATATTTTTGTTCGCAAGTTTTCGACACAAAACAATTTCATTGCGCTTAACTGAAAAAAGACTGCTTCTGGATGTCTTTAACTTAATTCACATTATGATCAGCATGACAATTGGCACATCTTTATACGTGTCTTTGGATCTATTTGTCATAATCGAATGTGTTGTCCCTTCCTATATGCACAAATAATACTATATTTTAAATAGTTTATATGTTAATAATGCTGCTAGTGATCTGAAACTTTACAGGCATAATAACAAGTATGTGAAGTTGTGCACCTCAATATGTTGTGTTATGATAACTACAGCTCGAGTATTGCCCTCTCTTTGAGCAAGCATTCACCTTGTTCAACTTGTTTCGAGCACAACTCAAAACGTTGTAATGATTGGAGACTGAAACTTTAAAAAAAATTACCAGCATTTGCAGTTGCACACCGACATATTTTGATTCAGTTCGTTCGGACATTTCGGACTTTTCAGACAAACACTGACACATAATGAGTTCTACTGAGTTGTATTTAGGTCGTTATCACGCATACTATCTTGTTCCCACAACTAAGTAAGTAGATTACAAAACGTAGGAACTCGTTCCCACGTCTGAGTTACAAGTTGCCGATTATATAAGATTACTTACTTAAGGATACGGTTATTAGTTAGGAGTGGGAACGCGTTAGAAAGTCGGGTTAACAAGTGTGTTAATCGTGGGAACGACTTAGTAACTCGCGGGTACAGATAACTATTTCGTGGTTATGACATAAGAAACCAATCACGGGATGCTAACTTATTTTCAGACGACATTAATCGGGAATGCTCTTTTCAAATTGTGTGTATTCTTATACGGTAATTATGATCCTACGAGTTTTTAGTCGTTCCCAAAAGTTAGCCATGTCATTCACACAATTTAATTAGTTGCGTCCACGAGATAGCTATGTCGTTCCCAGGACATACTTATTCATTCGAACAAGTAAGTTTTCTCGTACCCATGATTTACTAAGTCTTGGGACCGAATTATTAAGTTTTCGTTGCGACATGCATAATAATACTCACATTTCACATATATGTCACCGTACAGACGTGTGTGTAGTACTTTTATATGAGGATAAAGGTTTTTCCATCCATATCGCCATCACATCAAATACCTTTTTTTATACCGCTGTATTGATATCTCCCTGATATTACACTGCCTAATATACTTTTTTTCATATCAGTTCAACAATAAGTTTTTATATCAGTCGATGATGGTATCATATTACTCGAAATCAACTATAAAGTAATCATTTGTAGCAACATCAAATCAGAAATAACAAATCAAACAATGATACCAAGATGTAATATATTTTAAACACTAAACGCAACACAAACAACAACATGTTTTGTTTAATTAAGCGCAAGAGCTCATGACGTCATTATGTACACGTCAAACGACAAAAATCATATTCCTACCCGCTAAAAATGAAGTTTTTTTGCGATTGTTTATTTTTCATTTTTTCTTCAAAATCGGGGGTGTAGAGGTATGATAAACAGAAAAACAGGATACTGCCTGACAGGCAAGCGTCGCCGTTATATTATTCTAAGCCTTGCCTGCTATATTACAAAAAAGATCAGACAATAACCTGTTATTCTTTATATGTAAGATACTCGGGATATTTCAAGATACGTCCCGATCCAGAGACGATACCGCCCTATGTCTTTTAAGTGTCTGGTGTAAAGCACCTAGAACACCACACATCCCTCATAGATCATGCCATTGTCTGATTAATAGGTTAAAGCTGGACGGGTGATCGCACATACGCCCCTGAGCGTTGGTGCCAAACTGTTACCACTTAACCAAGAACCCGTTCACGGAGTTTCATTTAAAAAGCCACCTACTGTGTCATTAAGCAGTCATATATGAGGTACATCGTGCTTTTTAAGTGATATTACAGTAGTAAGCTACTGCCAACCTCTAAGACCAAATATTATGTTATATCCCTATTGAAGGGGCGATCTTTAGGGCTATGCACCGAAATTTAATAAGGTTTTATAAGAAATGCATCATGTTAATTGCGTATGATATTGCTTGCGTAGTGATATAACAGTATTAGTTACATAAGATGTTTGCCCTTATTCAAGTTCAAATAACGGCTTTTCTCGAAAAAATGAAGTAAATAAAACACTTACCTTCACAATGTCACGTACAAATTTAAAGACATTAAATAAAATAACTTTTTCAATATCCAGCATAACAAACCATAGATTAATTTAACATACAGAACAACATTCCCAATCACAAGACAACAAAATTACAGTTTAAATAATATATATTTTTATTTTAAATTAACACTATTGCAAAATATTTAATACATAATTAAATGATAAATGAATATAAATAATATACTGCAATACATTAAATCATTACAACAATAAAGAATTTTATCACGCCTAAAACTTGTTATCGTATACTTGTGGGTTAACATGTTGACACAATCAATTAAATCCATAAATTTAAGATATTTAATAACTTGCTTCAAAAATTCACAAATCTGTTACAATCAAATGGGTCAAATGAATGGCGTTGATAAAAAAATTGATTCAAACGATCATATTGTCGAGTTCTTAAGATAAATTATTCAATACTTATTATCACCGATAACTTTACTATCCGATTATGTATGTGGTATTTGTAGAAAAATAAACAAACATAAAACGGCTCAAAACTCAATAAAGAGATGGTACAGTTAATAAGTAAAATATTTAATTACGTATTAAAAATGCATCTTGAGAGACACTTTTTATACAATAACATGTTAGAAAATACAACATTACACTATTTATTATGCAATTCATTAACCATTATGACCCAACACAAAATGTCATACGTGTAAACAAGTTAAATTGTTTACATAGTTTACCAATTTACCAAGGATTAATACATTTACGTCTTTAAATGAAAGGACATTCACATTTTACAAAAATGTAATTCACATGCGTTTTGAGAAGAAAAATGCAAATGTAAATGTTGGAAATATCGTGGGTTTAAACAAATCTATGCATTTATATCATTTGATTGTTAATTTTACGCATAAATAATTAAAATGATTAAGTAAATGTATACACTCGCAGATATTGATTGCCGCCTCTATAATCAATCAAAGCAATTTGATCAAACGTGCTATTGAAACATATTCCTATTGGATAGTCGCTTTCATTTTTAAAACTTAGAGATCTGATGTACTGCCCACTTGGACTTATTTGATGTACTTTACGATTAAATGATCTCACATACATATTGCCCATAGGGTCGACGGCTAATTGACCTGTGCTACGAAGATCTGGGTGCTTATATTCAAATATATTTTCTCCATTTAGGTTCAAGGCAACTAGTTTGTCGGATTTACCTTGTGAAAATACTAGCATGAGATAATACGCATTAAAACTACAAAAAGTGTGCAACGATGTTGCACACTCTTTCAAATCTAAGCTTAAACTGATATCACGAAGTAACGTTCCGTCGTTATTTAGAAGATCTATTTGCCCAATATCTTTTGTAATACATATGTACTGGTTTAGTGACATATTTTTTGTGACATAATGATACGGGGCTTTTGTTTTAAGTTCTGTTAAAACGTGAATATTTCCATAACGTAGTTGAGCAAATGCGATTTTGTGAGCATGTGGCATACTAATAACCATGTCCGTCGGACCTGTCCTAGAAACTGACCAGGACGAAGAATGACATTTGAATTTTGATAAAACGAAATCGCTGTTTTCCTCAATCACTAGTAACACATTATCCGGACGTAGGTATATTACGATATACTTATCTATCCATGTGCATGAGACAGGGTCGGGAAATTTTGCTTTGTCAAACATGGGTAAAATTGTTAAATCTTTACCAGATTTAAGCTCTGGAATTCGCTCCGTATATGGCTTATTATGATTGTTACCGGTATCGGAGCCTGTTTTGCTTAGATCACAAGTAAAGTTTTTAATTCGCAAGGAATTCTTTATTTCTAACAGTAAACTATCCAAAGAGGTATCCTCAATACATTTAAAGCTAGACTTGCTTTTGTGTTTCTCCAATTCATCTACGATTGATTTCAGACGACTAACCGCATCCTTTTTAAGGCGGCGCTGCAGGAGAACAACGTGTTCATTAGTTCCAAATTGTTCAACGTTTTCAAAATAAGTTGACTGTTGTTTGACGTCAATTAAAAACTGACTTAAATTTTCCGTGTTTTCTTTTATTTTGTCTTGTATTATTTTCTTTTTGTCAGCAATAGCAGATAACACGTTATTCTTAATTTGTTCATAGATGTCTAAGAGTCTCTGTTTTATAGTTTGAAGTGACGACAACGCTTTACTTTCTATTTCAGATACCAATTCTTCATGTTTCTGTTCATGTTCTAAAAGACGCTCGCCTTGCTGTTGCAAGTCATGTAACACTTGCTTCAATCCAGTACTTTCCAATGTTATATCATGCAAAATATCAGCGAATACCTTCACTTCCTCGCACTTTCTGTGATCAGCAATAGCGCACTTATTACAGCATGTAACATCGTGGTCTTTACAAAGGTAAACAACTCCTTCTTGTTCGTGATTTTGACATGCAATCAAGCTCTTCAGAAGTTCCTGTATCTCCTGGGGAGGAACATCCGCAAGGTCACACAACTTGTGCTGCTTCGAAACCTTTATTCTTAAATGATCCTTTTTACACTGTGCACACAATGGTTCCTCACATTCTTTACAATACACAACGCCCTCTTTTTCGCCTTTCTCCTCCAAGCATTGGCCGCATAAGTATTGTTTAACAGACATTGCTTTGCAAATTCTAACAGATTCACCTCCGTGTATTAATATGCTAAATCGAAAGTAGGGAAAATACCTGGCGTGCGTCTAAACATACATCAGTATATCGACTATGACCATAACCGTGTTACAGCACAAATATAACTACCTCTTAAACCATGTAGATCTTGTATAGCTGCTATTTTCTCTGATGGTATTAGTTCATAATATATTATGCGCATGTATATACCTCTTAATCAACACGCGATTTCAGCTATATGTTTTTTACGTATTATTATTTACACGAAAAGCATAAAATCATGCCTTTCACACGGTGGCTCTTCACAGTCTATTCAAAACATATTTCCCTCTATGACGGCTTTTTCCTCCAAAAATGGGCAATATAAATCTTTTTAACTGACAAGTTCACAAGCAGATAAACAATATCGCCTACGCGTATTTATATTCTAAATCGAAAGTAGGGAAAATACCGAGCGTATACACCTTTGAATGAGCGTGCTTTGTCACAAGATTGTGACCCACTTTAGTAATAATACAGAGTGCGATCGATGTACACGTTAAGAATAGGAATTAAAGGTAGTCTCTGGCGTAAACCACTCCGTAAAGGAGTGCCTATTTACGAGTTTGCAATATCATGCATAACATATTTAACAATAGTTTGAATGTATCGCGCGAAACTTAGTACATCATTTCAATCGACTGTTTTAAAATATAATGTATATTAATGACAAATAAAGCGTATATTACATACTAATTCCTTAACTTTGACCAAGAAAGTATTTATTGTAGGTTGGCACATACTTGCCTTACGATAACCAACTCCTGAGCAGTAAGGTTTAAACATGATATTCTACTTTAACGAATATAATACTGTTATTTTTGTGTTCTAAAACTATGTTGATAGTCAATGACACCATAGTACCAAAACGCGTTGTAGGTTGCATGTATCCGGACTTTAACGCTCTCAAATATCTAACTTACTAAGTACATCGTTATCTAATGAGAATGATCGTTACACAATAACAGTATTGCTCCATAATAACTTGTACCCGTCTTCCGCAATACATGAAATAGCGTTGTATTGTTTTGCTGACGTATCAGAACACATTATGAGTCATGTTAACTTATCTACTGTGAACATTTAAGTTAAAATAAATTCACGATGTTCGTGTTGGATGAGTTCAGTCAAGTGTTTAGTTAAGTAGATATGTCTTACTAATGTCTTACTTATCGTGAACGATATTACAATACGTATCAGTACATGTAATGCTCGCAAACTCGAAACCAAGCTGCATTGTATCAGTAGTATGTCGTGTTAACAGGCTCAAAACCAGGCTGAACGTTTTCCGTAGAATGTAGTGTTCATAAGCTCGAAACCAGGCAGAACTTTTTCCGTAGTATGTAGTGTTCACAGGCTCGAAACTAGGTTGAACACTATCCGTAGTATGTAGTGTTCAAAGGCTCAAAACCAGGTTGAATGTTATCCGTTGTATGTAGTGTTCACAGTCTCGAAACCAGGTTGAACGTTATGCGTAGTATGTAGTGTTCACAGTCTCGAATCCAGGCTGAACGTTTTCGGTAGTAAGAAGTGTTCACAGTCTCGAAACCAGGTTGAACGTTATAAGTGGTATTTAGTGTTCACATGCTCGAAACCAGGTTGAACGTTATAAGTGGTATGTAGAGGTCACAGGCTCGAAACCAGGCTGTACGTTATCAGTAATATATTTTATTTACAGGCTCGACGGGAGGCTGAAAAAGGCCATTTTAACGAAGCGAAGAAATTGGCTGACCAGGCAAGAAACATGGTTGCCCTGAGCAAATTCATTGGAATTATGTTCTACTTCGCTGCTTTTGTTATGGTTTATATTATTTACGCTCTAAGTTAAATTTGACAGCAGTTGTGTTGATCTGTGTGAGAAATTGATTGGATCAAGTGTCGCGGCAAGTGCATGCTCCCTTGAAAAAAATTACGGTTGATACATTGGGGCGATAAAGCGGACATTTTCTTATTCAAAGCGTCTTCACATGTAAGCTTACGCATGAAAACAAAGTATTTTGTAATAGTATTTGAAATTCACATATTATATAATATTTGTTAGATATTGAACAGTATACCGATAACTGTGTTTTACCCAAATATGCACTGTTGAAATGTTATACAAGAATCGGTGGATTGCATCCAGTTAATGTCCAGCACGAAAATTCCGCAAATAACTGTAAATAGTATAAAGGTTGCTTTCCCTAGTTACACAATTGATAGTTAATGTGTTTTTTTAAGATTGAAGTAAGATAGGCTTTATCCTGCTGATATAAACGTGTTACTGAGTTTCAAAGGTGCATATATGAATCAAACTTATACTTTTTTTTTCACGCAGACTTATATTTTTTTCATTTTAGAAAAAGAATATCGCTTACTCGTTAATGCTCTAAACAATCCTAATGAAACAAATACAGTTTTAAAAATGTTTAATGATTGCATTTCTCGTATGGTGTTTAGACGACTTTAAAATTGACGGTATTTTTACAGAGTAAAACCAACAAGTTGTGATTTCACAGCGGTTTAATTATTTACGAAACATATATTTAGCGCGCATAATATTCTCATTTAACTTACACTTTTTTTATAACAAGTAGAAGTGCAATTCGACACCATTTAACAAGAACAGTCAATTGACAATGTGTGTGCAACAAGCACAATACACTAGCTATCGTTTTGTTTAAATAAACATTTGAATCTTAAGTTGACACGAACTATTTGACACAACAATCTGCAGGTTAAACCACAGTTTTGTTTACATTAAGAATTTCCCATATCTGTATACTTGATACTGCAAATATATAACTGGTGTGGTAACTCTGAAAAGTGTACTGTTATTTGGGGGTTTTAAGTACAAATGTGATGTGTTCGAATGCTTTAGATATATTTGTGTTGATAGGTACTGACAAGTATGTGCAATAAATATATTATCGCTCATGCATATGATCAGCTATATTATCATACTGATAATGTAGCGACATTCAAGCAAATTTCCCTTTACCATTATAAATATGTTTAAAAACATAATAAGCAAATGTAGGTGTTCATACTGTTTTAAATCTAGAAATTTCAGTATCGGTATTTTCCAGAACCAAGGTTTACATTTTGCACAATGTACGAAAGATTAAAAAAATCCCTTTATTTTAGTTTATGTTATAACACGTTTACTTAATACTTGGAAATTGGTTTCTTTTTTGTGGGTAAGATGTTTTGCAGAACGTCAACATTTTCGGAATTGAACCAAGCACCCCTTATTATCTAGGCCGTAATAATACCTATTGTGTTATCATCCTATTCTATAAATGAGTGCAAAACACATATTACGTGTGTGTTTCTGTATATTTAACTAGACTTAGGTTTATCATTGGTTTATCCTTGCACACGGATCGAACGTATCTTCTATAGGATCAACGTGTCGATGGCATCTCGGTTTTTTCCTGACGACCAACAAGTACTAATAGCCTTGAATTGGGAACACATTACTCAGTTGTACGATTTTTTTAGAACAGGCATTTTCGACAAAGCTTTGTATTAAACTTCAATTCATCGGATGGTTCAACTGAATTTCTAATAACACTTGAATTTTACAACATGCATGATTGGAAAGTACAAATGTTTTATTTTAAATACAACATGCATGTCTCTCTTTTAACATAGATAGAGTTATAAGCAATTAGTATAGTATAGTAATAAGCGAATCATTTGCAGTAGCCATTACCGTCGCAATTATCTAGTGATTATAAAACGTATACTAATTTAATTTCTAACGATCAGCGATCGGGCATTCAGTGATACCTCACCATACTTAAAACGGTTCTCTTATCAATTTAATGGTAATTATATGATTAAACATGTTAATACACGCATAAAAACACATAAGAAGCGCCATATTACTTTATCTATGCGCAGAATTAGCTCATTTATCCACCCATTTCACAGTTTCAAAAGATGGCATTTCTATAAACACAAAATTTGATTGAATATAAACATCAGAAAATAGTAACTTAACTTGTTGTTAAACGCAATTTCTTATTACTACACCCGTATATATGACATTCGAAACGAAATTTATTTATATATCAAAATGTGACATAAATGGATATTATTGTTGTGTGCTCTTACAAAAATCCTTACGTTTATGCGTGAATGAGGTAGTCATCAACGTACATATCTAAGCAAATTGCAATATAATAATAAACATATAATAAACATAAGAAGTGTCACAGACACAACAGCAGCCCCCTAGTATTTTAATGTTGTCGGAGTATGTATTATATTATTGTTAAATCATTTCTCTCTCACTCGATTTATCGGAATGTCAATATGAATTGACGGACAAACGGACGAATAGAAGAACATAACATAAATTACGTGCAGAAATTCACATATGACCCTCTATCCCCATGACAAAGTTCACTTTTTCAGTTATTGCGACATTCAAATAACGGCAGAGAGAAAGACAAACGGGGCTTACGAAGGGACCGGGAGTAAATCTTAAGTTACGAGTATTGCTGCGCATTGTACTGAGAATTGTTAACTGATAATTGTTCTATTACGCACCTGTTATGGAATCGGTCCGTCCTTACTTTCAAATCAATAAAAATTTAGCATATGAATTTGTATTTCATACACTTATAGTGTTTTCTCAATTATATGATAATTGAAAATTTTATGTCAATTTTTACCTTGACCAAAATACGTGTTTCAATGGTTAAAACGATAAGGCCATCCAACTTAACAAAAGGCAACATATACATAAATTATTTTGGTTGTAACTAAAAATATTCAGAAATGTCAGAAATAACAGATAAGTCCTTGTCGGCATGTTGTTTTTATTGAACATGACTACATAGGGTTAAATATATGATGCTTCATACCACTAACACAAGGTAGTGACGAAGCAATAATTGTTGTTAATGCTGACGTATTTACCTTTACTGTTAACTCTTAGCACTTCAATTTAATTGTTTCTTTATAAATAATATTCATCATGTCTTCAAACACAGGTGCTTAATATCAAGAATGCCGATTTTCGTAGCTACAAATGTATTTGTTTGGCAATGATCCAAACGTTTTGCAGCATATTTTGTTTTCTATTCAAATAATCATATCATGCAATTCTCTGTATTGTTAGTTTACTTAATATTCTCGACGATATGTTTGCATACTTGTTTGCCAGGCAAGTCATGGTGTGGTCAACAATAATATTAACGACATTGGTTTCATTATTTGATTATATTGACTGGTATAGATGTATATTTCTTGTAAAGATGCTTTTGTGGTAAAATAAAACAGTTCAGTACCAACCAGTCTAGCCAAAGTGCTATCTGTGCTGGTGACATAACAAGCTGTAAGTGCTACATGTATTATCAAAACCAGTCAAAGCATGCATTAAGCTGCACGTGAGCAAAACACAGCAATTGTGCGTTGGTTGAAAAGAAGTTTTCTTGTTTAAATACATCCTTGTTATGATGGTAAAACCTAAGCGTACTTCTCATTTCTATTGACCTTGTTCACATATGATGCAAATGCAAGCACGTTAAACGGCTGTAAAGTTTCACTGAGTACTACATAATTTAATATTGCTATTTAACAATACGTACTATGTATTAAAAAATATCACAAAGCTTCCTTTACTTTAAATGAGAGGTTTACCGTATGTTATAAAAAACGTCTAAATTTAGTTATCATATAACGGTATTTTAAATTGTAAAACAGTTATAAACGTTGATATGATCTGATCTACTCAGCCATTGCATACTTCTTGCCCGGGCAGGTAATGGAGTTTTAGGAATTCACTAATAAGTTTTTCATGATCCAATCCTCATAGAGCCTTTGTGTTTGCTGTTCTATATGATTTACATTTTATGATTTAGTCATGTAAAATAACTCACCACTCCAAACTGAGTGTTGCATATATGTTTGCTTTACACTGATTGTGTGCTTTCCGACACCATAAACACCATAAACACATTAGTAGGTTGATTCTGTGATTATTGACGATGCTGCGAAGCAGCTCGTCTAAGTTATCATACCATGAAAACATTCTGCACAATGGCGACCTATATAAAAGACCGAGCCAGTCCGATTGAGATAAATCGATTTTTCTAATCAGCATACCTCGCTGATTATCATTGATAAAGGTATAGGAAGCTTAGCCATAAATAGGACAGCATATTCTGGGAAAAAGGTTTAATAATAGTTTGAAAACGTTAATTTTAAATTAGTTATATTCAATCCATTATATATTTATAGATCAATGAAACAACTATGCATTTTCTGTATTGTATTTGACATTTGTCGTGATTCAGTAAATACATTGCGAATTAAAACGTGTATAATTAACTTTTAATGCGATCATGAGTGTAAAGAAAACGAATTATTTCGAACCTGCCATTTGTAAACGTTGTAGCGACTATGGTATATAAACAGCATAATAGCCGTATGACATCTGTGAAACTCGCTCTTATGCGTGCTTTCTCATTCAGTATATTTAATAAACTTTTCAAACAGAAATTACAGAGCCACATTAGTGCACATACTATTTTTGATAATTCAGTCGTTGGTTGGATATTTTTTGCTGTTTTAAACGCATATTAGGTCATATCGCGGAGATTTAGTTAACCTTACCATGTGTTCATGGGCGAACTCACGTATTCAAGTGCTCTTACGACTATGTGCTCATACCTACTTTCGGGAATCATCATGAAATTATTGCCGTACTTAACGAACAAACATGCCTAAGCTTATTGAATTAGAGAAAAAAAATAATCAAAAGAGAAAAATTATATGTTCATGCACATGGGCCTGTGAAATCACGTCCGTACACATAGCACCATTAACTTAGGAAAGGCAACAACGAAATATAAAGTTTGGTATGATATACATGTGAAATTAAAGAGCATGGTGTAATTAAAGAGCATGTCAATTTTTGAATTTTGAATTTATATGCTGAAACGTAATCTATAACCCACAAACGTTTTACTGTAACAGAACGTTTGTTTAATATAGGTGGTACAGAAAATACACGTCGAATATCTTTTTAAAGATATTTCTTGTTTTATTTGATCGAGAATGTAACCCGCCTCCCAGTTTCGCTGAATGGATCAAGTTCCCCACGGGTACTACTTCCCGTACCCCCATTTTTTTTTCGTACCCTACATTTTTCGTACCCAATATTTTTCGTACCCAAATTTTTGCTCGTACCCAAATTGTTTTTCGTACCCACTTTTTTTTCCTACCCAATTTTTTTTCGTAACCAATCTTTGTTCGTACCCAATTGTTTTTGGCATAATTTTGGTACCCAAAATTTTCGTACAGATTTTTTTTCCTACCGAAAATTTTCGTACCCACATACACAATTGTGGTGATGTAGATAAACTGCAATAGATGCTTTTACATCAATCCTCTTCAAAAACATCGTCACACCAGTACTGTCAGTACTTTGATATTAAATGTATTTATATTGGTTGCAGACAAACAATCTCATTCAGCGGGAAGTCACAAAATTGCCCCCACAATCACTCCCTTGCTGCTTGGCAACATTCCAATCGCCCGACATTAACTGACAATTATATGCATCTCAAATTTACAAAATCGATATGCATCAAGCTAACCGGCTATGGAAAAATACTGCGCATGCCCACCATAAATTCCTATATTAATAGGGCATCGTTTACTTCACCTACAGCTTACGGCATCATTTTTGTCGTCAACATGTAAACACTTGCTGTTAAAGAAATGTACCTTAGCAAAAATATTATCAATAATGTGATCTTGCGCACCTCCATATATTCGTTCTCAGGTTTTCTTCACAAAACAATTCAATTGCACTGAACTTGAAAAGGACTGCTACCAGAGGGATATGCATCTTAACAGGTGTCTTCGGATATATTTGTCATAATAGAATGTGTAGTCCCTTCGTGTATGCACAAATAATAATATATGTTACATAGTTTCGTAAAAGTCTCAAATTCAGTATGGCGTTTCTGGTAAAAGGGGATACCCTTCATTGTAAAGAATGAACTTGTCATTTTCCCTAGTGACCCCCATTAATTTTCTCTATTTTTCATTTAAGCATACATTTTAGATGATTTCTATGTTCACAAATTATAATTTCTATTTTCCATTTTTTGAAAATGTATTTAAAAAAAGACTTGTGACTAGAGACATTCTCGTTTTCCGAAGGACGATGGCATCACTTATTGGTTTATATTGTATTAATTCATTTTCTCACATGTCTTAAACCATCATGTTTGTACATCTTATTCATTTGTATATTAAAACATACTAAATACAATGTTTCTGTCTAACATATCATCGTCAACACATCGGTGGCGATATTTATTAAGGTTTTCTGACAAAATATTTAGTTTTTTCATATTGATTTTAATATATATATTTAATATTACGTTTTCTCTCATTCCATGTAAAACACTTCTTGAAGTGGTCTACGATTTCCAAAGAACCTTAGCTTATGGCCGTTGTAAGAATATCTTGAATGAAAAACGAATCCGTAATTTGAAATCATGACGAAAAACAAAAATGACACACATAATCACACGCACACAAATTAAGACCGTTTTAATATAACAACATACTCTGTTTGGCAACTGATAAACCATATACTTATTGGAAACAAACAACACCATACTTAACATTGACCCAGTTTTAGTAAGAGAAAATAATCTAAGTTCATTCCGGCAGCAATTTCTTATTCGCAAAATGCACCAGCAGTACAGAATGTGCATGTAACATTAAACGGTTTGCTAATTAAAGAGACGAAAACAGCACTACTACTAATTAAATGCGAAGATTGTAAAGAAACAAATTATATCTTTTGAAATATATGCCGTATAAAAATAACATTATCCAATGAGTTTAAAATGACAAAAATTTTAACCCTAACCTCGCTCGATACCTTATATATATACATTATGAATGTGCGTGATAAAGTCAGCTCCCTTGATTTAATCTATCATGATAAGGTATACAATGACTTACTTGAACAAATAAACTAATCTGTTTATTATCAAATGGATCAACTGTTAGACTTTGATAATACAATATGAACGGACTAACATATCGCAGAGTTTGCTATCATGAAGTGTTTGATATCAGTTGATATATGTAAAACTTGTATTAAAATATTAAATATATATAGACACTTAGAAAGAATAGAGTGTTGAACGACACTATATCCAGACAAAATTTGTAAAATACATATTTGGGTAATTAACTTATGCTACAACTCATTTTCAGCTCACTAAGATACACATATCACAATATCGTATCAGCGCACAAGTATACACTTAAATTCAATTTAAATAATAAAATAGATATGCTTATTCAATTGAATGGGCATACATGTTTTTAAAGCACATGTAATTTAATAGAACCATATAGTACGTTTATATGTTCGAAATATCGTTAATTGTTATTGATCTATTCATTTAATTTTGACTGTTTATGGTTTGTATAAGAAATCGTTTTCATAAGTTAATGTATACATGTAAACTCGAAGCTTTGGATTGACGAATTTACCTCTAGGCAACAAGTAACCATCACATAAAGCAATTTTATCAAACGTGTTATTGAAGCAAACACCAATTTTCAAGTTAATTCCATTCTTTTTAAGGAGCGATATGATAAACTCTCCTTCAGGAATGCCTTGATATATGATCTCAGAATCATATGTCACATACATTTTGCCACTTGCATCGACAGCAATTTGACGCGCGTTATGTATACTTTTGATATTGCATTCAAATACGTTTTCTCCACTTATATTCAACGCCATAATTCTGTCGGACTCAAAACTTGAAATGGGTAACATGTGTTTATATGCATTAAAATAACAACAACTTTACACAGTTAACAGGGGTTATTTTATGTATGTTCTTAAACTTATTTCACAAAGCAACCTTCCGTTATAATTAAGAACGTCAATCTTCCAATCTCTTGCAGCCATACATATGTACTTGTCAAGTGGGGCATATCTAGTAACATAGTGATACGGATGTCGTGTTTTTAGTTGTGTAAAAACGTGCACATTTCCAAAACGTAGTTGTGCAAATGCACTTTGTTAACATAAGGCAAAGTAATCAACAAGTCCGTCGAACCTGTATTAGAAACTGAGCAAGGAATATAGTCACAATTGTATTTTGTGTAACAAAATCACCGTATTCCTCAATTAACAGACATTTTTCGTTCACTGTGAAACACAATCACCTATATGCTAAGTCGAAAGTTGGGAGGCGTATATAGGTATTACTTTTATCGGAAGACTGTGTTATCGTGTAAATACAGAGAACATTCGGTTTGCACTCGTATTATAGGAAGAAAACTACCTCTTCAACCAAGTAAATCTTGTATAGCACTTATATCCCCTGTTAAAATGAATGCATATGTATTGGATTGTACAAGTATATGTATTGTTTTCGAATTGCTGAACATGAAAATTGATAGGCAATAACATATTCATCTGTTTAATATGAAAGTTTGATTACTAATGATTGTATAAACGATTTAAATCTCAACAAGAAGTATTCGAATACTTCCGAGAACTCACAAATACGAACGATGGAAGTGAAATAAACTATTAGAATAAGCAGTTATAGGTTCGGTACTTTTAAACTGTTTGTTCAAATGATATTATCATTGCTTTTGCTTAATTATTCACGTTTCATCGATAGATGTTTTCATAATGTGAAGGTTTGATTACTAATGATTGTATAAACGATTTAAATCTCAACAAGAAGTATTCGAATACTTCCGAGAACTCACAAATACGAACGATGGAAGTAAAATAAACTATGAGAATAAGCAGTTACAGGTTCGGTACTTTTAAACTTTTTGTTCAAATGATAATATCATTTCTTTTGCTTAATTATTAACGCTACAGCGATAGATGTTTTCACGAACCTGTTAAGGACAAAAACATTGGCACTCATGTCAATGGTTAGCATTTATACGTTCACCATTATCACTCTTCTATACTCATATTGTGGTATGTTTAATTTACAAGGCGATATTCGTATCATATTAATTGTTTTAGTAAAAGTCTGTTCCCACTTGTGTAACCAGTTTCATATTTAAAATAAGTACTCGGGCAGGGATCCGATGTAAAACTGATGTTTAAAATGTTTACACTATGGCATGAGCATAAAAGGATGGTAATTTGACATAAAAACAACATGCTAGATACAGCATTAGACAAAGCGAATCAACCGACACTCATAAGCAATTGCATTATCTCAGGATGCAAATAGATAGTATTTGTAGATTGTATGTATACATCTTTCATAAAGCTTCCGTCAGTTATCTTGTAGACGAGAACGTGTTTATTGCTTTTACCTTTAGACGACTTTAAATTTACATTATTTGTAAAGATAAAACAAACTTCGTCCACCATGTTTGTTTTTGTTATTTTCGACGGCTTTATTTCGACAATGTTTAATTGATTAAGAATAATATTATATTGAGCGCTTTTATGATCGTCATGTAACTTTCTTTGTCTTCAAAAACAATAAGAAGTGCAATTCGACACCACAGTTTTGAGTGTCTACTTTTCAAAATGTGAATCAATTGAATACACACTTAACTCGCGTATATTAATGCGAGTATCTAATTGAACTTTAGGTTAAGGTAACATTCAAACTACTTCTTTGAAAGTAAGTACACTATCTTCGATCTTAAAAGTTGGTTGAAAGTTTAAGTATTGTTTAACAATACTTTATGTTAAGCAATTGAAATCGCATACCCTAAAGGCATTCTTATATAATGATTATGCAACGCAATCTGTCCAAATATTTCTTATTACTATATGAATATATAATGTTGGGGTTCCGATATTGTTGTGTTGATATCATAATGATATGTTATTTTTTATTGAGTTAATCAATGCATCACGCTTCTTAAATCAGCACTTATAAATTTACACATAGCCACGTCGCCGTACTAACTTCAGCAAACGCATTAATACCGTTCATTATTCTATATCCAATAAATTCATCCAATGGGCATTCTTCATAAGTACCACGTGACCGTCCAATATATTCCGGTATTGGATCCAAAAAGTCTGTATTTTTTCCATATTGGATAGTTGAGTACAAGTGCACTAAGCGATTGTTTTATAACGATAAAAGCCGTTACCGAGAAAAAGTATCCGAATGTACAATATTCGATTCACACAGGCGAATGAGGCGATATTTAGATTGTATTTCTTAAATAAATAAATTGGATAAATGTTAGAAATTAAAAACAAATGCAACAGCAAGTGATATTGTTATTGTTTGAAATTGAAAAACAAATGCAACAGCAAAACAAAAACTTTATTTTATTAACCTCAATGACAGCTTTAATCCAATGCTTATAGCAACACAGTTCAATGATATGCCCTTCCATTTTCTGTTCTTCCATCCCTTTATCGAAATGTATTTAAATCCACACTTTCTTTGATAGCATTTGTATCCCCATGGGCCATGCTAACCATTCTGACCCAAAACACGATTTACGAATTCGTAATCCTGTCGGAGCGAGTTGTTTTATTCCTATCGAAGTTAACAATTATGCATTACAAACACACACTCCGAAATACGTTTTGGATTCGTTCGATGATTAAAAAAAATATTATGATTAATTTACTGTTAAACACAAACACGTCCATAGTGATTAGTGTTGTCCCTAAAATGCAGAAAGTCTTGCTTATACTAGTATGTTTCGTCAGAGAAATGACGTCACACGAGATACGTCATAAATTGCGTAATCAGGTGAATGAAAATAAAAATACGGAAAGCTGGTTTTGTAATATATTTTAAAGAAGAAACAAAAGAGCGTTAGAAAGGGATATAGAATAAAAAGATTATTAGACGTTTAAACTGTACAATACGTGATATATTTGGACTCGCACACAGTTTGAAGTCATATTGGACTCGCCTAACGGCTCGTCCAATATGACTTAAACTGTGTGCTCGTCCGAATATATCTCCGTATTGTACAGTGAAACGTCTAATAACCTATAATTATAGCACATATACAGGTTCAAAATGTAGCAAAAAGTAACACTTGCGCATCATAAACTTACCATTGATCTTTTATAGCACCAATTTTATTTGCTTATTGAAGGAATATATTAATATAATTATGTAAAAGGTCCTTGTACATTTTATAATCACCAGACATTACATAAACAACATTAACACTATAAACTGTATTCTCATCCTCCGCAACATCAGAAGTGTTATTTTCGGACTGATTTATTTTACGTTAGTTCTTTAATTTATGTAATAAGGCACGGGTTTATCGGATAAGAGCACCGATTGCTATGCGGGATGCTTGTCGTCGCATAAAGGTGTCCGATTGGTATGTGCGTTTAATACACGCATTCGCAAAAGTGCGACATATGCGACATAAAAAGACTCTTAAGACGGAAACACATCTGAAAAATCACAAATAAATAACCCGTGCATGTGATTTGATTGTGTTTTACAAATAAATATGAATTTTATATATGTAAATATTGTATCCAGTCACTATAAAATACTATTTAATTAAGACAAATCAGACAGCACAATCATTAAACGATCGTATTTGTAAAAATGTTTTAATAACTTTCACATTTAATCTAGCGTATGTGGCACTGATGCACATACAAATATACATATACAGTGTACATGCAGGATTATAAATAAGACAACATTTATACATTATAAGTAAACTTTGCACATAATGCAATCGAAGTATTATAAGGTGGTTGGCATGAACCATTACAGTCGATTACGCATTCAGAACAATTGCACATGTTGATA
Source organism: Dreissena polymorpha (assembly GCF_020536995.1). Taxonomy (NCBI): domain Eukaryota; kingdom Metazoa; phylum Mollusca; class Bivalvia; order Myida; family Dreissenidae; genus Dreissena; species Dreissena polymorpha. The sequence continues at coordinate 105,258,737 of NC_068361.1, read as the reverse complement.
GAGGATATAATTCGCAGAAATTAAACATACAACTTATCCAAGGATTGTAAACAAGCATATACGCTTATAATTATTCCTTTCCGTATACATGTAAATGGAAAATGTTCAATAAAAAAAACTCAACAACCATGCTCGGACGACGCAATTATAAGCGGACTCCAAAAAGGATGCACAGTCTAAAATATATGCGCGAACGAAACAATCATGCGCAAACTACACATTTATGCGCGGACTGCATAAGCAGGCGCTGTAGCATAATTATTTGCACTTCCAAATGCATCAGAACCCAAATTTTTATTTATCACCTTGAGGACCATAGGTAATAAAAACAAAATCGTGATATTCAAAAACTTTCATTTTAATTAATTGTTTGTACTATATCCGCAACTGTTATTTTCAAAAGAGTACAGTTTCATACAACAACACAAAACTAATTGGTTTTCAAACAAAAGATGTGATATGTGATTTTCATTTAAATTTAAACTTAAGAAACACATTCCTATATTTTTGCTAAACCGTGGATGCTATTCTGATTTTTTACAGAGTAACGGCAAAAACGAAAACTAATTGGTATTCAAACAAGACATTTTATATGTGGTTTTTACTTTTTTAATTAAAACTTAAGGAACGATATGTGCTTTCAAGAAGCCGGCGATAGGTTCTGTCACATTTCAAAACCTAATGACGAGTTCCGTGACGGGTTGAATGCGCAAATCTGCAAGTTGGATCGTCTTGCTCTTGCGAGAGTTGAAGAGACCTTTCAAGAAGCCGGCGATAGGTTCTGTCACATTTCAAAAGCTAATGACGAGTTCCGTGACGGGTTGAATGCGCAAATCGGCAAGTTGGATCGTCTTGCTCTTGCGAGAGTTGAAGAGACCTGTTGATCCCGAGCAATACATTCTCATCATTCCCATAAATAATTGACCAAGATATAGCGACACCAAGTATTTATCAGCGTTTGCGCCACGGAAGTAGGTTAACAGTTCTGTAACTTAGTCTGAGAGTTCTGAAAATAAATACAATAATGAAGCTTTTAAAACAATGTACATTTAAAATTGCTGCCGACTTGATTGGGTATTTTCAGTTGTTCTTAATTGTGTTGTGTGTGGGGTTTATATTGAGTTTATATTGTTTATAAAAAATATGATCAGCGAAAATGTGAAATATTTCAATTTATTTAAAGAATAGGATAGCTCAATTGCATTGAAAGCCATCGGATTATATATACACTGTCGTGTGTTTTTCCTTTAAATGAACAGTACTTGATATGTTTGGGATTATCATGAGAACTCAGGATTAAAGTAAGTATCTTGATAGTATTTAAGCCATTGTTAGGGACTTGAAAGTGATCCATCCACACACATGTCTTAGTTTCAAAGGTGTATACATGAATCAACATACACAACAGGGTTGCTTCCCTTTTGAAACGTTGAAAGTTAAGATGTTGTTAAAGCTTCATATAAATATATCAGTCCCGTTAACATATTTTATCAAAGACAAATTATTAATTTTATTTTATCCCACTTTTACAGCGAAATCGGTTGATTAAAGCCCCGTTTATTAAATTTCATCTATAATCAACGGCAAGGCTATAATCAATGGCACGAAATGACGTCATCAACTGCCGAACCGGGACTACTTTTTCCCACGCACCTCGTCACCTGTATTTGCCAAGTGCATCAATAATAAAAACAATCTCAAATGTTTGTCAATCTTAATGACCTTTAAACAAAGGAAAGTAGCAAAAAACGTGTTTTTTGTCATTTATTTTCATTAAAACCTCGTATAAGGTAAATTTAACACTATGCAAATAGGTTCTGTTGTTGTTGCTCCCCTTTGAAGAAGTCAGTTCGAGTTGCTCCCCTTCGACCGTAGAAAACAATCGTCTGGACCAAGAAATCCTGAGTTAATTTACAAGCTGCTCTCGGATATGCGTCCATCTGATTTTTCTTCAAAGCATCTTTTCTACCTGGCAATACGCACAAATGACACTGCATCCCGGTGATTCTTGCGTCAACAATTGGGTGTCAACAAGTTAGGTCAGATGCTGAAGGCCATGGCAAAAGACGCCGGCTTTCTCAAGCACAAGAGTCTGAAGAGAATAATGAACCACTCAGTTCGCAAATTCCTGGTCCAAAAACTTCGAAATGCAAACATTCCACCCACTGAAACCATGGCCATAACAGGGCACAAAAATGTCCAGTCCAATTATTCCAACATATCTGTTGAACAGCAGCAAAAGTGTTCATTCTTGCTCAGTCCAGTAAATGTAACAATCCAACAGATTCCTCTTGTTCACCTTCATGCACCGAAACTGTAGCCGAAATGCGGCCTAGACAACCACTGTCTACCGTCGAACAAGTTGATCTTGATGTTCGCCCCACCCAGTCACTTCACCAGCAAATGTCTCCCTAGTTCGAACAACTTTGCCTCACAATTCTTTTGTGCTACTTTCAACATTCAAAATGTTAATGTATATAATTAGCTTAAGTCCAAGTATTCTTTGTTATTTCGTCACGAAATAACCACATATTATAACAAAGAAGCAAATATTGTGCACCTCGTGATCGACTCGATAGTTTGATATCGAAAGTGAATTGTGTGTGGTGTTAGGCTACGTTGTAAACAAATGTAGTTCCTTGTATATAACAACTTAATGTCATATTTATATCATAAAACTTAAAGGTTTGCAATTCAATATGATTAAAATTGCAATTAATAACGCTCGACACTTTGTTACAGAACGATATTCTGATTAAAAAAAAAATGATTATTTGATCAGCGGTTATTTTTGGAACGCGGAGTAATACACTGACCTTGGTTACACTACAGTCATTATCAAAGTACGACAAACACTCATGAAAACTCATTTTGTTTAAATAAAAAAAGTTTACTGAATAAAAAGTGGGATAAATAGAATAATAGGTCAGTGTTGATTATAGATCAGGTTTATCATGCTCGGCACGAAAACGAAAAAGCACTCGCCAAGGCTCGTGCTTTTTGTTTTCTAAGCCTCGCATGATAAACCTGATCTATAATCAACACTAACCTATTATTCTCTATATAATAATTAATTTACATAACAAAAAAATTAATATAGTCGGATCTCCTACATTTTCACAACATTCCTGACGACCAAATAACCGAGTGTGTCACGTAAAAAATAGTTTGACATTCAACTGTTCCTTTCTTAATACTTACTATTGAAAATATGCTAAGAAATAAAAGACGAATCGAAAATTTGATTTTGTATTGTTGGAAATCGAAAAATATATACATCAGCAAAACAAAAAATATATTTTATCTGAAGGTCAATGCAGTTGACTGAAACAAGTGTCCGTGAAAAGGGATGAATAGTTAAATTTCACACGACGATTTATTTCATGTTAACTGAGAAGTTGCGAATATTAACAGTTACGCCTGCAAATAAGGCGTGAAAGTGCTGATTTCTTCGTCCATATTTGTTAACGGAGACATGTGAAGTTGCTGTCACGGTGGTAGTCAAACATGTGCGTCAGTTGCTTCAGGAAGAATTGAAGCTGCTTGTTGTTGGAGATGCAGTGTTCCTTAAACACTAGATGATGTACACTTTTTTAATTGTCAGAATGCTTTCGTTTTTCATCCGTTAATTGTGGCTTTTTTAAATGTTCTGAAATTTGGCAATGTTTTGTTTCTGACAGTGAAGACTAATTTAGGAAATATTTCGTGTTTTTATGTTAAGATATCTGCATTATGTCTGAATGGGCAATTCCATATCTGTCCCATATTTAAGACTATAATATCTTCCGTGTTGCATGTTTGATTAGTTTCTTGTTTTTGTCAAGACCAGGCTCTTTGTATATAACTTTTTTATAATTGTTCAAGCTTTATTCACCAAATGGATTTTGTGTAAACCATTTCTCATGTTCGTTGTTGGCTTGAATTTAATGAGAGGCCAAATAGAATGGATCTTCTGCATTACACAATTATTCAGGTCTATTATTTGTACTAATTGTGTACATGTGCACTGAGAATCTCTCTGGGTCGCTGGTCGCCCAAAATCTAGGTTTTACTTTCCGGTAATTGGACACAATATCGCCTGTGCGTGTTTTGTCTGCCTTTCATTTAGTTGAAGGTATTCAACCCCATTTAATCTTTCTGAAGAGTTACATCACCCCATCTGTAAGTGAAAGTTGTGTAGTTGAAAAAAGGTAACCGTTTATAATTTTAATTAAACAACAGTATGACTAAACACTAAAAACCTGAGAAAACCGATTCCAAACCTTGGAATACGCAAGACATTGAAAATGATAGTTGTTTTTGTGCCAATAATTTGGTTTTGTTGGTTTTCCTTTAGGTTTATAGCTAAGTTTCAGTAGAGTGCATCTGTTGTAAGGTCCTATTTGTAGGTTTTGCGTTAACTCAATGTGAAAATCTTTAAAGTGAAAACTATTTTTACACATATATGTATGTTGGCTTTCGTTATTTTTTTTCGTGTTTAAGTACATGCAAACCCTTTAAAAATGTTAATGACGTTTCAGTTTTTTGTTATTATAATTATTCATTCATTGCAGTTCATTTACAATAATAATACTAATAATAATATATGTCTTTAAATGTATAATAGGGAAACATCATTTAACATTTTGTATAAGCGTTTAAATAAATATTTAATACTTTTCATGTTTAAATACGCCTTCTTAATCGATGTTTTTATTTTATTTGAGGAATTTCATGTAAACACAAAAATATAATACTATATAGAGTATTGTTATTGTGACTCATCAACAGACAGATGTTGTCCTTGAAACTTTGATTTTTTTTTCATTTTTTAATCGTGCCTTATTATAAATTGTAATCATGGTATAACTGATCATTTCTGGTATACTTAATTGTTATTGCAAAGCCATTAGAGTGTACACAAGTTCTGTAGTTCAATGGAGAACAACCTGTCCTCATTAAAATATGGATATCTGCGTTCAAAGTCTCAGCAGTTACTTTACACTTGACTTTGCAATAAAACAGTTTCATATAATAGTACACAAATTATTGTTTGTTTTTGTCATAATTACCTCAAATTATTTTTTGTTTCGATTGTCAAACATGGGTATAATACTCAAGTCTTTAGTAGATTGAAGCTAAGTAATTCGCTCCGAAAAAGGCTTATCGTGGTTGTTATCGATACCGGAGGTAATGGGGACTGTCTCGCTTACATCACAAGCGAAGTATTTAATTATCAAGGAATTCTTAATTCTTTTTCAGTAAAAAATCAAACGAACTATCCTGAAAACATTTAAAACTAGAGTTGCGTCTACTTTTGTCCAATTCTTCGACGCTTGATTTTAGACGACATACCGCATCTTTTGTAAGCTGGCGCTGTAGGAGAACAACGTGTTCATTAGTTGCAAATGTATCAACGTGTTCGATATACGTTGACTGCTGTTTGATGCCATTCAAAAGCTGACGTGACTTTTCAGTGTTTGTTTTTATTTTTTCTAGTATCAATTCCTTCTTTTCAGAAATACTTGTTAACACTTCATTCTCGAGTTGCACATATATGTCTAAGAGTTTCAGTTTTATCGTTTGGAGTGACGACAACGCTAGACTTTCTTTTTTAGAAACAAATTCTTCGTGTTTATGTTCATGTCCTAAAAGACTCTCGCCTTGCTGGTGCAAGTCATGCAACTCGGTCTTCAATCCGGCGCAATCCGCTTTGTGGTCATGTACAATATCTGAAAGAATCCTTACTTCCTCGCACTTTCTGTGATAAGTCATGGCACACTTATAACAGAATGTCGTATCGTGGTCTTAACACTGGTAAATGACCTTTTCCTTTTCGTGATTTGGACATGCAATCAAGCTCCTAAGAAATTTCTGTTTCTCTTTAGGAGGTACATCCGCAAGGTCAAACAACTTGTGGTGCTTCGACACCTTTATCCTTGCATGATCCGGTGTCCACTTACCACAAAGTGGTTCCTCACATTCTCTACAATACACAACGCCCTCTATTTCGCCTTTATCCTCCAAACAGGGGCCGCATAAGTATTGTTTGACTGACATGTTTGTACAAATTCTTACAAATTCACCTCCGTATATTTATATGCTAACTCGAAAGTAGGGAACAATACCTGGCGTGTGCATACACATCAGTATATCGTTCGACTGTGACACTTCCTGTATTACAGGACAAAGATAACTACCTTTTTAACCATGTATAGCCGCTAGTTCACCTGATATAATAAGTACATACTATATTGTGCGCATGTTTGCACATCACAATCATGCACATGCGATAACAGCTTTAAGTTGTGTTCTTATTATTCTAAAGCATAACATCAATCTTTTCACACATTGATTCTTCACAGTATCAATACACAGATCCATCTAGTATGGCTTTCTCCTCCAAAAATGGGTAACACATCTTGTTTACAGACAAGTTCACGCGCAGTGAAACAAAATCGCCAACGCGTATCTATATTCAAAATTGAAAGATGCGAAAATACCGAGCGTACAAACTTGAATGAGTACCACGTGGTATGCTTTATCACGCGATTTTTTGACCCACTTTAGTGTCGATACAGAGCACACTTGAAATGCACCTTGAGAATAAGAAGTGATTATCTGGCGTCAACCATTCCGTTGTTGAATGCCTATGCAACAGTTTGCAAAAATGGGTAATAACATATTTAAAAATATTAAATTTTTAATCGCGATACTTAGCAGGGTTATTTCAATTAACTGTTTTAGATATACATTAATTAAAAAATTAATATTATAATACGTTCTAAGTTATGAACTATGACCAAAATGAAGATTTAGCGTATAGCGTCAAAGACTTTCCTCACGATAAGCAACTCATGAGCAGTAATGTTTGAAGAAAATTTTCTACTGAAAAGTAATATTATACTGGTCTATTTGCTGTGTTTTTATAACGATTTTTGACGATGCTGCTTCCGCTTCAGTCATAATCGCGACCAGCAATTACAATGCCACTGCTGTCATTATCGTCAATTTATACATAAATAAACATTAGCTTACCAATTAAAATAAATGCTGTCTCTAACACGGTTAAATGACAAGCGAAGCTTCACGGCGAAGCAGATATGTGCACAGTGGCAACATGCGACTTTTTGAGTTTAAGAGTTTTGAAAATTGCTAACTTCTTAACATAATTCGTGTCGTAGTTTTTTTTCTATGAAGCTTGTTACATGAACATTCTGGATGAATTAATTGATCCTTCTGTGTCTTGTAATTTTGTTATAAGCAAAATTTGTCTTTTGAATTACTTTACTAACGCTTTTACCAGTTTGGAATTTTGAGCATATTTAGATGGCTAATAAATAAAATGTACAGACAAGTCTAGTTGCAAAATTTCATGTGTTTGATAAAAAAAATATAATCACGCTTTATTATTCATACATGTTCTGTAAACCTATGCAATGAATTGAAAATTAAACGTTATACATGCTCAGGAACCATTTATGATGTTATGTAACAATTTAGTATAAGTATAAGAAAGCATTTAACATATCACATTTATTTTATCATAACAATCGGTAAAACTAATCGTGGTTTATTAAAGTCACGATGTTCAATACAAAATTATAGATAGTTTACAAAATGTATAGATAACATGAACTTATATTTTATAATTGAGCTGGTACAAGATAAATTTGATGCTGCACTCTTAAAATGAATTTGTCGACCTGTTATCATTCATTATCCGTTAATAGATTGGCTTTGCAATATGTATTAATATTTGTTTCAGTTTTGTTTTCATTTGTGCTACTGTTCTCTAATTCACGATTGATTCTCTGATTCAGTCTAACACCAGTCTTGCATCCAACCCAAAACTTGGCCTGCTGTTCTTCGTGGAAGATTTGAATAACTTATTGTGTATTTAAAGTATTTGCAGTGAATGTTTCAAAGTTATCATCTTCGTGTATTAACTTAAGATTTGGCAAGTCAGTGTAGTCAGACAAGTTTATTACGCCATTGTGCGAAGAATGTTGTAATACAAAACAAAATGTAAATATACATATAGGACTTCAATACATGAGAGCATAACGTATTGACAAGAATTTCACATTATTACAAACAGTTATTTGGCTTTAAAGTGGAAAATCGTCAGTATTTCCCCCCAAATATATTATTATATTATAACAAGGCGACTATTTATGCAATTATTTTTACAATTGTTATAACTTTGAATAATATTAAAAATTGTTGAATGGTCGATATGCCCCATTTGGAAAATGTACTTTAATAATACACACATAGACCTGACACGAGAGCCAGTCGTCGGAGAATTAAAATCTACCTAAATTTTTTATGTTGCAATGTATTTAGTAAAGTCACACAAACAATAACACAATGAAACAGTCAAACATGTTAATTAGATCGAAATTGTATATAATGTAATATATTATATGGCTAAATACTTGATCACTATCGAAATGTAAAACAATTCACAATTTCATAAACATACACACAACTCGAATGAAAAAAGCATCGTTCACGTGTTAATAAACATTTTTCAAATATATAAACATACATGTTGACATTTTATGTTAATGTTTATTTATTTTGATGAGCATACACATTTCTCAATTAAATGTATGTAATTGCAGATATGGCTTTTTCGTGAGGAATCCACCACCAGTAGTGGCAAATTTATTAAAAGTGCTATTGAAACATATACCAAATGGATAATCTGTTTCATTCCCTATAGGAATATATCTTATGTACTTTCCAGTAGGACTGATTTGATGCATGCTATGCTCATAGGATGTCACATACAGATTTCCACTAGGATCCGTGGCTAATTGACGTGGGCCATTAAGATTGTGATGCATATATTCAAATACTTTTTCTCAATTTAAGTTTAACGCCATTAGTTTGTTGAAAACCCCATTTGAAATTATCAACATGCGGCTTTGCGAATTAAAAATACAATAACTTGATACAGTTTGTGCACACTCTTCTACGTCTAAGCCCAAACTGATTTCACGTAGCACCGTTCCGTCATTATTTAGAATGTCTATCTGCCCTTTATCTGTTGACAAACAAATGTACTGGTTGAGTGGTGCATTTCTAGTAACATCATAATAAGGGATTCTTGTTTTTAGTTCTGTAACAATGTGAACATTTCCATAACGAAGTTGTGCGAATGCAATTATGCCAGCAAATGGCAAAGTAATCACCATGTCCGTCGGACTTGTCTTAGAAACTGACCAAGGCGTAGAGTCAAAATTGAATTTTGATAATACAAAATCACTATCTTCCTCAATCACAAGTAACGCATCTGCATTATGTAAAGATATGACAATGTACTTATCTATCCATATGCATGAACACGGATCGGGACGTTTTTCCTTGTCAAACATGGGTATAATACTTAAATCTTTAGTACATTGAAGCTGTGGAATTCGCTCCGTATATGGCTTATAATGACTGTTATCGGTATCGGAGCCTGTCTCACTTACATAACAAGTGAAGTCTTGAATTCGTAAGGAATTCTTCATTTCTATCAACAAACTATCGAAAGAGGTATCCTCAACACATTTAAAGCTAGATTTGCTTCTACTTTTCTCCAAGTCAACTACGGTTGATTTCAGACGACATACCGAATCCTTTTCAAGCCGGCGCTGCAGGAGAACAACGTGTTCATTAGTTCCAAATTGTTCAACATGTTCAATATAAGTTAACTGTTGTTTGACGTCATTCAAAAACTGACTTAACTTTTCGTGGTTTGTTTTTATTAGTTCTCCTATCACTATCTTCTTATCAGCAATAGCAGATAACACTTCATTCTCAAGTTGCGCATACATTTCTAAGAGTTTCTGTTTTATAGTTTGAAGTGATGACAATGCTTTACTTTCTATTTCAGATACCAATTCTTCGTGTTTGCGTTCATGTTCTAAAAGAATCTCGCCTTGCTGTTGAAATTCATGCAGCACTGTCTTCAATCCGGCACAATCTATTGTTATGTCATGCAAAATATCAGCCAGTACCTTCACTTCCTCGCACTTTCTGTGATCAGCCATCGCACACTTATTACAGCATGTAACGTCGTGGTCTTTACAAAGGTAAACAACCCCTTCTTTTTCGTGATTCGGACATGCAATCAAGCTCTTCAGAAGTTCCTGTATCTCCTGGGAAGGAACATCCGCACGGTCACACAATTTGTGGTGCTTGGAAACCTTTATCCTTAAATGATCCTGTTTACACTGCGCACACAGTGGTTCCTCACATTCTTTACAATACACAACGCCCTCTATTTCGCCTTTCTCCTCCAGACATGGGCCGCATAAGTATTGTTTGACAGACATTGTTGCACGTATTCTAACAAATTCACCTCCGAGTAATTAAATGCTAAATCGAAAGTAGGGAACAATACCTAGCGAATACATGCATATCAGTATATCTATCGACTATGACCATTACCGCGTTACAGCAAAAACCTAACTGCATCTTGACAATGTAGATCTTGTATAGCTGCTATTTCCTCTGATATTAATAGTCCATAATATTTTATGCGCATGTATGTACCTCACTATCCACACGCGATTTCAGCTATATGTTTTGTATGTATTATTATTTACATGAAATCATAAAATCAAAATTTCACACAGTGGTTCTTAACTGTATCTGCAAAAAATCTCCCTCTATTACGGCTCTTTCCTCCAAAAATGAGCAACATAAATCTTGTGTTATGGTATACGCATACGCAGTGAAACTAAATCGCCTACGCGTATTTATATCGTAAAACAAAAGTAGGTAAATACAGGGCGTGTACACACTTGCAGGTGTACCGCGTTTTATGCTTTGTCACACGATTGTGACCACTTTAGTAATAATACAAAATGCGATCGATATACACGTAAAGATAGTCTCTGTTTCCTATTTACCAGTTTGCAATATCGTGAGTAACATATTTAACAATACACAATGTTGTTTTAATGCATCACACGATATTAAGAAGGTCATTTCAATCGACTGTTTAAAATTTTAATATAGACTTATTAAAAAATAAAGCTTATAATACATTCTTATTCCTGAACTTTGCCAAAATGCATTTCAATAGTTTATGGTGGCATATACCTGTCTTACGATAACCAACAGTAAGGTTTGAACAAGATTTTTTACTTTCACGAATATAATACTGTATGGCAAGCGGTTCGACGCATAATCCCAAGAAACTAGGTTTCTCATGAGAACCTAGGTTCTCACAATGAGAACCTAGGTTCTCATGAGAACCTAGGTTTTCAAATGAGAACCTTGGTTCTCATGAGAACCTAGGTTTTCAAATGAGAACCTAGGTTCTTGTGAAAACCTAGGATACCAAACGAGAACTTAAGTTCTCATGAGAACCTAAGTTCTATGTGTCTATGAGAACCTAGGTTCTCATGAAAAACCTAGTTTCTCATGAGAACCTAGGTTCTCAAGCGTAAACCAAGGTTTTCAAATGAGAACCTAGGTTCTCATGAGAAACCTGGTTTCTTGGGATTTCATAAACCTTGGTTCTCATGAGAACCTAGGTTCTCGTGAGAACCTAGGTTCTCGTGAAAAACCTGGTTTCTTGGGATTTCATAAACCAATGTTCTCATGAGAACCTAGGTTCTCATGAGAAACCTAGTTTCTTGGGATTATGCGTCGAACCGCTTGCAATAATTAACCTCCAGATGTCTCCCATTGCTTGGTACACGCTGGCGGCATATGTGTAAAATGAATAGAAATAGGCGTGAAACCGTGAATGTTTCTCCCCAAGAGCATTTTCTGAACAATGTTCAGACAATGCTCAGTAATATTCTACGAAACTTATCTGTTGAATATTTGTGACAACAGGCATTAGCCGTCGGTGACCGCTTCTTGTTCATGTTTCCGTGCATGGGTGTTCTTGAGGAATGATATTAGTAAAGTAATCGGTCGACATTGGTCTGAACACGTTAATAAAAAATTGAACTGTTTATGAAATACATCTTTTATTGTAAATATTATTTTGAGACTAAAAATTCAGATCAATCGTTACATAATACATTGTTACAGCATTGAATGAGTTTCAAATATTCAGTTCCCTTGTTCGGGCCTCAAACGACTGTACGGTGCAGTTTTCTATTTTAAGTATGTCTGTGACCTACATGTAGGAAGCAATCATTATGGTATAAAGTTTTATCTCTATTGATTATGTGTAATAATGTATTATTCAATCGTAAGATATCGGCAACATTGCAAGAAAAACGTATGCGCTAAAGACTTTGCAAACATATTTCAATAACTTGAGATATCTGCAAAAATAAAGTTCTTAACGGCGTGTTTTCATTCTGTCCAGCCCGTGTGTAATCATATGTGAACCCCATTGATCCTGCGCCCTGAATAATGTGTCCCGTATTCCAAACGAGCAAGTTTACGCCGTCCGACGCGTTATTCTGAAAACCTAGGGATCTGAAAACCTAGGTTCTCATGAGAACCTAGGTTTTCAAATAAGAACCTAGGTTCTCATGAAAACCTAGGTTCTCATTTGAAAACTTGGGTTCTTGACGCCATGTGCAATCTTCAAGCGAGAACCTAGGTTCTCATTCTGAGAACCTAGGTTCTCATTTTGAGAACCTAGGTTCTCATGAGAAACCTAGTTTCTTGGGATTATGCGTCGAACCGCTTGCCATAATACTGTTCTTTTTGTGTTGTAAAACTTGTTTGATATTCAATGACATCATAGTACAAAAATATGATGTAGGTTGCATTTATTTGGACTTCAACGCTATCAAATATCAAATTGTACAAAAGTGCATCGACATCTAACAAAAATGATCGTTGCAGTATTGATTCCGCATTACTTGTACCCGTCAGCAATACCTAAATAACGCGTTTGTATTTGATTTGCTTACGTAAATCAGTACACATTATGAATGCTGTAAACTTATTTTTGCGTCGGGTATTTTAATGTATTTTACTTAGGCAAACTCCATATCGATTATTTATTTAAAATCCAAAACAATAGTTTGTTTATCTTGTTACAACTCTGAACATTAAAGTTGAAACAATAGCATGGTGTCCGTGTTGGGTGAGTTCAGTAAAGTGTTTAGTTAAGCAGATATGTCTTACTTAGAAACGCATCGTGAACAATATCAAAATATTGGTCGACAAGCTCCGTTGGAAGATGGCTTGACTAGGTTAGATTACTGCACCGTCCGCATATTTTTTTATGAAATGTTTTTTGAATTTGTTCTCACTGCGTAAGCATGATCACTTAGCACGGGTGAGCAACATTAACCAGGGCAGTGCAAATATGTTAACTGACCGCCGTGATGTGAGTGAAATACGCAAGAAATGGCCTCAAAAAGCTTGAACCCCATCCCATACCACCCCCATTCACGGAACATTCAACTGTGCTTGTAGAGCTTTGGTAATTCTGATTAATTAGTTTGATTTAGAGGGTAATGGATAAATCATTTGTTTAATGTGTCAAAAGCGGTAAAGTCAGTTAAGTATTTAACCATAAAAAAGCGCAATAATCCTGCAATTAGTATTATTATCAAAAGTAATTGAACTCTGCACGTCATTTAAATGAAATCTATTTGACGTAAGCACTTTCGTATAAATTCCCCTGATTGTGTTCGAGTTATGTCCTGGAAAAGGAACCGAAGGCCGCACAAAAGGCCAGCTGGTAAACATAATGTCAGTGTGCACCGCTCTTACATTTTTCCTCCATTGGTGATTAATAATAAAACGATTTTATGTACTTAACAAGCATTTTTAAAATAAATCTTATATGTTAATAATAAGGGACACATATTTACCTATTTGCAATAAATGTTATTCAAGTTAGCAAAACTGTAATTTTTCAAATCGTTTGTAATATTTGTAAAAACAATGAAAACGATTAAACATAATTTAAATAAAAGTGCCTTCACTAGGGTTCCAATCATTTACCTCAATAGGCAAAGGCAAGCGTTTTCTCACTTTATCACCCATGCGTTGAATTTGTGTTGCCGTTTAAAGTCACCTGCGTTGATGTTGCTATATTTTCCAATATTTGTTATGTATCGCAAAAAAAGTGATTATGAGTCAAAATGTGTTTGTATTTATGTCAGATGTGCACACAATTTGGTCAAAATCGGTAAAGAAATGCCTAAATTCAGTACAAAGATAGGACTATTCAATTTCTGCACATGCACAGAAATAATCTGAATTTAAACACGCGTGGGTCACATGTAAAACCACGTGACCATTGAATCATCGTTTACAACGCCATTTGCATGAATGATGATTGATCACGTCATTACCCGTTTACAATGGGACAAGCAAACAGACAAGCAAACAGACAAGACATAGCAGCGTAATGTTTTTTTGCAGCGTGATTTTTGGTCAATATATATGCATATTACTCGACAAATTTCGATAAACTTTCATCAAGTTTGATAAAAACTCCTTTTGTTTTCAATCCACAAATCGGTCTTATTGAAATCGCTCTGATCTGATAAATCGTTTTTATGCAATCAGCTTGCATTCTGACTTTACGAACATGATATTCAATACACAATGATCCTCGTTTATCAATTAAGACAAAATATGTTTTATAATCACTTTGCTTGGGCTATCCATAGACATAATTCGTTTGTAACGTGCCTGTGTTATTTACAAGTTCTTCTTTGTTTTGAAATGCGCGGAAGTGGAAATCACGTGAAATAGGCGCTCACGTGACCCAAAGCGTGCATACGTTACAGGTTAACACTAGTATTGAGGATTCCGTTATGTACATGATTGGGTTTCGTATTTTTGATGCTTTTGGCATTTTTGGCACAATCTTTGCAAAAATCAGTTTGGAAGAGGTAAGCTTTAGAATGTATCTGATGAATACTGATCAATTCTGGTCAGTTGAGATAACATAATTGTTGTGAGAAATATCAACTCGGGCGGCTTTAAACGGAATGACGGTTTTGCAATTGTAGATGATACGTTTTGTAATAATAAATTATATACTATTATTTACATGGTGATCTATAAAGTTAACAGTATTTATAGTATTATTTTACTATGAATGGCTGGTGTCCTTAAAAAAAATCATGTTGTTCTTGTTTTTTTTCGAAATAAATGCAGGTTATATCCTCTTTTTAGCAAACATTACAGTTTGGATTTTTAAACTAGTGTCGCGCGTTACTAGAAAAGTATTGCTTCTAGAGTGGTTAATCTTTATGAATTTACGAACCATATGTTCGCTTTTGCACTTTCATAGTTTTGATCGCAGGTTTTTGACTGAATTGCAGTTATGGACGAAAATAACATGTGTTTGCTGTTGTTAGAAAGCATGTAAACTTGCGCACATTTTTATTTTGCGTTGGATTCTTTTCGTCCCAACCGGAGTTGCGGCTCCATTGAAACAAAATATATATTTTAACTTGTGTCTCCTGTAACTTGAATATAATAACTACAGGATGGATGAAATCTTACACTCTTTCGAGAAATTTTGTTTTGGTTATGATATTATCATTACACTTGCAGTTATGGCTCCTTTAAACAAAACACAACAACAACACGTTTGTATTAACTTGTGTCGCGCGTAATTTATAATGTATTGCTGTAACATGTCTTAAACTCCTTCTTGTGAAGTTGAGCACCTCCATATTTTCGTTCAGGTTTTTTCCGACATCAGTGTTTTTTAAACAAAAGCGGAATGTAGGGTCCATCGTTTCAATACAATGTTTGTTTGTAGCTCTGGTGACGCACATTTGCAGCAGACTGGAACAATTTCACAATTAAGGTGACGGTCACCAACGGATCATACCTATGAAGTTTTGTTAAAGTTGTTAAGCGCCTGAGGAGCAAATGCCGTTTAAATGTGAATTTTACCCACGACGCACGATGAAAGGCGATCCCAAAAACTCACCTCTTGCTTTGCGCAGGTGAGTTTAAACAATAATGCATACATCAAAATTAAATCACATATTATTATTTTTTATGTAGCCCTTTCACAGAAAGAGCTGAGTCGCAAATCATTAATATGTTAAGCCTTAACTTATGATAAAGCCTGTTAAAAAATATTATTCATGAATATTCATCATTTTTTCTATGATTCAGTTCAGAAAGCACGGTTTTTGTCAAAGCATTTTGTTAAAGCAATACCGTGTTCTTTAGTAATACAATGTATAAACCACACAAATGTATTATAGCAAATCAGTATTCATTCGATTAACATAACTAAACATTAATATAGTTAACCATTATATTATAATAGAAAGCATGTGTATATCGACTTTTAATATACTCAATCCAATTCACAGATATAAAGTCTGTGCACATGCTTTTTGTCAAATAATCTCTCTCCATTATGTAAACTCAATAGAATTTCAAAAGCTTGACTTTTGCAATCAAAATCGCTGACACGTTGAAATCTAATCTTCTGAGAGAACAAAGGCACTGTATTCATATTTACAAACATACATGTTTTTCAACTTTTCACTTCCGTATAATTATGACATTTTACTACATACAAACTATATATAACGCAGATAATAAAATAAACCCAAATCGCATAAAAATACACGATAACATTAATTCATGTTAAAAGATTATCAAATTTTAAAAGTGAAACCAAATTACCGTTGGCTTATTGTTTTCGTATCGCTGTTAAAGAATAAACATGAATGCTAACTGAATAAACTAACATGAATGCATTTCAAATTATTTAAACACTACTGTCACCACGATTTACCATTATTGATGGAACAAGAGCTTTAACACAGACGAGCATTTTATAGACGTATATAAATTGTCGTTGTTTTAAATATATTTCATAAATATATTTATTCTGAATGATATGCAACAGGCTTGGAGGTAGATTATTTGTAAAGGAAACATTGCTCGCATTGTTCAATGATTGGACAGAGTAGATTTTAACAGTGAATAGGATAAGTAGTGTTCTTTTGTAGTATTTGATTAGTTTCCAGTATGTATTTAGGTAAATATGCATTTTCTACATCTTTTTAATTGATGTATGTCGGTTGTATTATTTTATTTATTTTATTAAAATTGTTGTATTATTTTCATAATTCCGTTTGTCTTCTACCGTCGGAACACATGATTGAAATATAATTGAAATTGCTACTTATTATAAGAAATGTCGATTCCTTGCATATGATTCAAGCTGTTAAAATCTAAATTTGTGATGTTAAATTGTAAATATAATATATTTGGAAACTTCAACGCGTTGGTCGAAAGACGGCAACACTGGAGCCCAACAACGAGTCTTCGGCAACACTGGCACCCACGAGTCTTCGGCATCAACAGCGTTTTTAGCAGAAATACTGTAGTAGCGAACACGTTACTACGGCAAAAATCCCTGAACAGACAGGAACCTCAGATCGGTAGCGAGGTCGGGGAGAGTCAAGGAGCTTAGCGATTCCTTGGAATTCGGTTTTTGATTTTTCCCGAGGGATTAGGAGTACACCATTATTGCGCGGCATCGAGCTCGAGCACCGGTGGGAGTACAGCTACGTATTTCTTGTGCACAAAACTTTGACGTCAAAACCATTTAAACGAACGTACAGGATTTCACGTTCTGCTACGCAAGGAAGGATTCACGTTCAATCAGGACGGAGAGTGATGGACACTTAAATCGCTGTGGACATTTTGTATCGTGTCATTCTTGTGTTTTTGCTTGTATTTTGTAAGTATTCCGACGGAGTTTTGTGAGTGTAAATATTTTTATAATTATTGTGCAATGTACATTTATCTATTTATTGTAGTTTCATTGTCGTAAATGAGTAATTTGAAATACCAATCAGTTCCTTTTGTCAGCTCATTGGTAAATTGGTGTCGATATGATGTTATTTTAAGGAAATTATAGTCCTTTCACGAGCACAAAGTTTATTGCATGGCGAAGTTATATCTACTCACCACTTACTTGAAGTTAAGTAGTAGATAGGTTTTTGCAACTGGATTTATTTACCTCTAGTAGCAGTAGAATTAGCTCAAGGGTTATAATAAGTATCGAGGTTTCACTGCGTAAACTTGTTAATTTGCCATACTTTACGTATGGTTGAATTGAAAACGCTTTGTGTGTATTTGTAAAGAGAAAACTCTCTTTATAAATACCGAAAACAAATCACTGTTTTTCACTAAAATTTGATCATGAGGGTTATAATAAGTATCGAGGTTTCACTGCGTAAACTTGTTAATTTGCCATACTTTACGTATGGTTGAATTGAAAACGCTTTGTGTGTATTTGTAAAAAGGAAACTCTCTTTATAAATACCGAAAACAAATCACTGTTTTTTTTTTCACTAAAGTTTGATCATGTTAAAAACTACATATACGATTTAAACTGCATTATGTAGTTTAATGCGTGTATGTGCGACTGGCGTCTTACCGATAAATGCACGTGCTCGCGATATCGTAACGCAGGAAGAACGCTATTTCGGCAGTGTAGTAAACATGCGAAAGTAAACCAGTTGCGGGTTCGGATCGAAATAAAATCGAACTTACTAAACACCTGGTACACAATAAAAAAGCTTTGATTGGATATTTGTGATAGTAAGGCTGTTGACTGAAATTAAGCCCAAGGGAGGTAAAACAGGTATGTTAAGATATCTGTTTCGGTACGTATATTGGAAAAAGAGAAAAAGTGAGTCGTGATTATTATAGCTTGATTAAACGAAAATTGGACTTTCGGTGAAAAGGGGAGATAATTGAACGTAAATGCAAATTAAAAAGGGATAAATTAATGCGATTCGTGTGAAATATTTTGCACTTTTCTGTTCATTAAATGACTATGAACTAAAATTTATATTCACAAAATAAATAATATAGCCTAAGGATTTTACATACGTTTTTCAGTATAAAATTCCTAGTAAGCAATTGTGCAAACACATTTTTATTAATGTAACCGCATTTAAAAGCATGGCTACGGGAAGCGACCGCGAAACAAGGGTGGGGAGCTAACATGTTGCTAACCAAAGCACTCCTTCGCACGACATTACACCCGAGGAGGAAAGAGATCAGTCTAAAACTCCTGGCAGAGCCAATCCGAGTCTAAATGAGCAAATACAGGAAACTGGGGTTAAAACTACAGGTGCAACCAGACTTTCTGAGTCGTTGATAAACAGAGAGCTGTCAGAAATGAGTATTCTGAGAACGTAAATAGAAACGAAAAATCAAAACAAGGATACCGACGTGAAAGCGAGAGACTTGAAATTAAAGAATTAGCACTTGTGGAACGCGAACGCAAATTAAACAGGAAGAGCAATATTTTTAGGAACAGGAATTCGAGTTGAAAATAAAAGTAGCTGAATTCAATGGGGAGTGCATCGAACGAACTGACAGGATTCCCGAATCGGAGTTAAAACTACGAGAAAAAGAAACTTCTTTACTCGAAAATATAAGTAGAATTGAAAGGAAGTTAGAGTTGAAAGAAGATGATTAAACGGTTGAGAACGCTTTGTGAGTCAAAAAGAAAGAGAAAGTGCAAGCCCACGAACAAAGGCGCAACATGAAGAATATAAATATTTAGCTGATATTGAAAGGCGAAAAGACATGCTCGAAAAGGAGAACATAATATGGATTTCGAAGATAGCGACAAAGTTGTACTTCATAGACAACGTAGCTATCAGGATACCGCTTACGAGAAATTTAACTTGAGCGCATTTTCCGGGGTAATACCAGTGCCTAAAACGAAGTCTCGTTCGAAGATCTGAAACTGGAAGTTTACAATGTCAAAGTGATATATTCTAAAAACACAGTTAAACAGAGTCTCAGAAAAGCATTTAGGGGCCAAGCTTACTGCAAAATGCTGCACGTGAAACCGGAAGCTACAGTAGATGAAATAATGTCCGTACTTGATGATTATTTTGGAAACGTCGCAAGTATTGACACTATGCGTTCACAATTTCTTATGGTGAATAGAACAAATTGATACCATATCCGAATAGGGTTAGCGTATAGAAGAGTTGTTGCTGCATGTTACGAGAAAGACAAGGCTAGACGAAGATGAAAAGAAGGATATGTTGCGAAAACGGTTTTGGCGAGGATTACGTAATGAAGAATTGAAAAATGCTACCCGAGTGCATTTGAAAGTAGATTGTCGTACGAAGAACTTAAGATTAAGTTACGAGAAGAAGAATTCAAGATACAAATCTCAAAGGACAGAGGAAAGCAGAAGTGTAGTAGAGTTCATCAGAGCGCTCTAAACGCCAAAGATGAAGGCGGTGAGTTACTGAAGCAACTTATCAAAAGATGGAGGATTTAGAGAAAAGGGTTGATGACTTTAAAAACGAGAGAAACCTAGAAAGTGGGGACCATAGAAACAGAGATACAATCAGACACAGAGGGGGTTCTCAAGGTCACGGGCGTGGAAATCACTATATGCCATAGTAAAAATGAAGCAAGCAATAGACAAATAACAGAAAGGTCAACAGGCACATCAGAAAATAACAAACATTTAAATGCTTAGACGCCGCTGTTGGGGGTCAAACGGACGGTGTCGAGAGTGAGGACCCGAACGCAAAGAGACATACATTATTTGAACGCTTGATTGGTGCGTCAAATGATGCAAAGGTGTGTGTAAATGGATTATGCACCAAAGCGCTAATTGATACCGGTACAATGGTAACGACCATAAGTCAGTCTTTCTACGAGTTTGCAGCCAAAGCCAACACTTCATAGCATTGAAGAGCTGTCGGTCACAGGGGCCAATGGTATTGAAATACCATATATTGTTTACATAGAAGTGAACATTACCATTCCCGACATAACTGAGCAAATATTTCATGTTCCAGTTCTTGTCCTGAGCGATACCGATTTTAATTTGGCGGTACCAATGATAGTAGGAACCACTTTTCTTCGCTTCTTAAAAGCGTTGGAGTGCGAAGATATGTCTCCCGCTTGGAAATCTGCGATATCCGCCGTGTCGTTAAGCTCGCTTTTAGGCAATGCTGTATCGACGAATAATCGACCAATTGAGATTCAACCTTATTAGACATTGGCATTATCAGGAATGGTACGGAAATCGGACAACGAATGTATTGCTATCACCTAACCGTCTGAATCTGGTTGCAAAGGGTTAGGCGTCTGCCCACGGGTAGTAAGTCTGGGAAGTGTTGGTACGACAGCCAGAGTGCATGTCCGTATTTTAGCCAAGTCAATTCAAATAGAGCCAAAATCAGTCCTATGCGAACTACAAGAGGCGAAAGTGCTGCTCAACTGGTAACCGATTCAGGGTGCAAGACAGAAATAACAAGTAAAACTGAACCATCACCGAAAGAAAAAGATGATCTTATCAATGAACTGAAACTAGATTTAAGCCATTTAGAACCTGAAATGCAAGAACCCTTGAACGATTTATTTTTTGAATTTCAAGATGTATTTTCAAAAGGGCCCCTAGATTTAGGAAGCACCGAAATAGTCAAACATAAAATACATATTGACAATCCCGAACCGTTTAAGGAACCATACCGTAGAGTGCCTCCAGGCCTAGTCAGTGAGGTAAGAACATGTACAGGAAATGCTAGACATGGGAGCCATAAGCCCGTCGAACAGCCCATTTTCATCGAATGTCGTCGCAGTGCGAAAGAAAGACGGGTCGATACGATTTTGTCTCGATTTCAGGAAACTAAACAGCCGGACACATAAAAACGCATACGCTCTTCCAAGGATCGAAGATATCTTACACCTGTTAGCTGGTTTCCGGTATTTCAGTTAACTTGACTTAAAAGCCGGATATTGGCAAGTAGAAATCGAAGACCAGGATAAGGAGAAAACGGTGTTTCAGGTGGGAAACCTAGGTTTCTACGAATGCAACCGGATGCCGTTTAGGTGCTGTAATTACCCCGCTACGTTTCAGAGGCTTGTGGATGCATGCATGGGTGAGAATGCCTCATATACCTCGATGACGTCATCATATTCTCCGTCGACTTCCGGTCCCACATATTGCGTCTCAGAGCCTGTTTAGAACGGTTAAGAGAACATAATCTTAAACTAGAGGCATCCAAATGTGACTTCCTGAAAAAGGAAGTTATCTATGTTGGTCACGTGGTGAGCGAAGAAGGGATCAAAACTGATCCATCCAAAACGGAGGCCATCCGCAACTGGAAAGTGCCAACCACCATCAAAGAAGTGAGAAGTTTTTAGGCTTTGCGAGCTATTATCGAAAATTTGTGGAAACTTTTGCTACAATAGCTCGACCATTAAACGACCTGTTGGCTGGGTACGAAAACAAATCGAAAAAACGTCTATTTGTTTGTGGTCAACAACAATAAAAGCGTTTGAAACGCTAATAGACAAATTATGTACGGCGCCTGTTTTGGCCTTTGCCAATTACAATAAGCCGTTCTTATTGCACACGGACGCATCTTTGAATGGTCTTGGAGCCGTCTTGTACCAGATGCA
Organism: Dreissena polymorpha; assembly: GCF_020536995.1. Classification (NCBI taxonomy): domain Eukaryota; kingdom Metazoa; phylum Mollusca; class Bivalvia; order Myida; family Dreissenidae; genus Dreissena; species Dreissena polymorpha. The sequence continues at coordinate 105,236,378 of NC_068361.1, read as the reverse complement.
GGACGACAATACAAAACGGGTTGTTGCATATGCGTATTTTGAAACTACCGCAAAACTGGATGCGTGTGGTCTCCGATGAGAAGAGGCACTATCAAATTACGATTTCTGTATAAAATACAGAAGTGGAAAATCAAATATTGACGCCGATGTGTTGTCAAGACAATCGCATGTCGATACCGTTTCGGTGGGAAATAATATCATACGCGCTGTTCTCGCGGCACATGTTGTTGACGATACACCGATTGACGAGAAGTTCACAGACACACGACACGATCAAACAAAGTGCCAGACACATAGCACGCATGACTGGGCACACGGTCAAAATGCGGATGATGTTTCCCGCGTTAAATCTTTCGTAGAAGGCGGACGTTTTTCCGACATAGTTGACTATAAATGTCAGCCGGAAGCAGTGAAAAAAAAATTACGGCATTTTAAACAGATACATGTATGCAATGGTGTTTTATACCATCGCACTATGCCACGGTACCGAACTTAAGAGGGGTGGGTGGAAGGATGTGTGGCGGCCCGGTTGGCTCATTAGGGAGAGCACTCGCCCTGTAAGCGAGGTGTCCCGGGTTCGAGTTCCGGACTGGCTGCACACTCTTCACCACCCGGCGACACTACATCAGAAGAAGATCGCAGTTATCAGATTGTTTGTTCAGAGTCAGCTCGCCAAGAAATGTTCCGTGCGTTACACGATGACTTAGGTCACCAGGGACGTGATAGAACTCTGCCTCTGTTTAAAAAAACGCTTTTATTTGCCAGGAATGGCGACAAAAGTTGCTTTGTGGGTTAGCAGGTGCGGGAGATGCCTTCGAAGTACAAGCCCTTCGACCATAGCAACAGGGCTTGTCAATATTGAATCAAGCTATCCAATGGAACTCTTATGCATTGACTACTTGTCACTGGAAGGCGGCTACGAGAACGTACTTGTAATTACTGACCGTTTTACGCGGTACGCTCAAGCCTTCCCGACGAAAAACCAGACTGCTCGGACCAACGCAAAAGTGTTATTTGAAAATTTCTTCGTGCACTATAGGTTCCTCGAAAAACTACACAGTGACCGTGGACATAACTTTCTATCGAAAGTAATCCAGAGACTATGTAAGATTGCTGGTGTTAAAATCACGCGTACCATATCATCCCCAATGAAATGGCCAATGTGAGCGTTTCAATCAAACTCTCATCAAAATGTTGCGCACACTATCTAGTCAGAGCTAAAGTCCGTCTGGAAATCAGCAATTTCGGCCTTGGTATACGCATATTATGTAACCAAATGTGAGGTTACGGGATACTCTCCGTACCACTTATGTTTGGCAGGACACCACGGCTCGCCATTGACGCTTTACTGGGCATTCTAGGTCAACGTGTTGGTGGCACCTCGCCATCAGAATAGATGCGACAACTTGAGCTACATTTAGCCAAAGCATACAGAAACGCCAACCGATGCGTTGTAGAAAAGGCTAATAATGCTAAACAACGCTACGACATCAGGGTACAGGAGGCGAAATTACCTTCACGTGACAGGTGTCTACTTCGGAATAACGGAATAAAGGGAAAAAACAAACTGAGTGATATATGGTCTTCTGATGTTTAAGTTATCTGAGATCAGCCTAATTTAAGTTTTCCCGTATTTCGCATTCAAAAGGAAAACGGCGATGTGTGCATTAAAACCGTCCACCGGAATCATCGGCTGCCGTGTTCCTTCTTACCGATACAGGAAGTGCAGCGTGTTTCGGCGAGGTTTCCGACGAGTCCTCAACGGACGTGGATGAACGCGCAAAGAACACGAGTTCAGACAGCTAACAGTCGGAAACAATTACACGACGCTCCAAACGGAAGGAGATACCACTTCGCCGCAGACAACGCCTAACCCGTCGGCGTGTTTTACATCCGGGGAGTATAAATTGTGATCGTTGTTGTTATGTATTTGCAATAATGATTAAGTACAGTGCCACCGATAAGTTTAAACATTTGTGGATTTGTATTGAAAAGATACGAAGCTGTTAACATTCACTTCTGAGTATTAAAATACAAATTATTTTATTATGTGTTTGTTTGTGAAAATGGTCGTTGCTTTTAAATTAAAAATAAACAGTTGCAAACGAAACCGGTTATATTGTTGCTTGTCATTATTTTTTCACAATCATGCTTTCATAGATATTTTTATCACGAGATTAATCAAACCTCGCTGAACAAGCGGTGTTTGAATTTTTATAATGTCGAGGGCGACATTTTCTTACAGAGTGGAAATGTGTTATAGACGTATATAGATTGTCGTTGTTTTAAATATATTTATTTTATAAATATATTTATTCTGAATGATATTGAACAGGCTTGGAAGTAGATTATTTTTTTAAAGGAAACTTTGCTCGAATTGTTCAATGTTTGGACAGAGTAGATTTTAACAGTAAATAGAATTAGTAGCGTTCTTTTGTAGTATTTGATTAGTTTCCAGTATGTAGAGACTGAGTAGAAAGTTCAACTCGTTTTACTAACACTTTTATACGTTAATTGGCTTGTCACTAATGGATTTATTCACTCAACCGCATCCGAGTGCATTAATGTCTATTTCAAATGTCATTCCTTGCATATGATTCATGCTGTTAACATGTATATTTATGATGTTCAATCGTAAATATAATATATTTAGGTAAATATGCATTTGATACATCTTTTCTATTGATGTATGTCGGTTGTATTATTGTATTTATTTTCCTATAATAATTGTATTTGCTGTATTAATTCCGTTTGTCTTTTACCGTCGGAACACATTATTTGAAATATAATTGAAATTGCTACTTATTATAAGAAATGCCGATTCCTTGCATATGATTCATGCGGTTAACATGTATATTTATAATGTTAAATCGTAAATATAATATATTTAGAAACTTCAACGTGTTGGTCGAAAGAACCCCTAACGCCCATACGGCATCAAACGGAAGTCCCCTACAGGGTTAATGTTGTCGGTGTAAGAACAAGATCTTCATATGTCATCAACCTAGCCTTAGTACTTTAAGTAACGGTAGGACATGGTTTGGGTTGTCGATGATTTCTGTAATCATAACAACTACAATTTAGGAGAGACGAAAAAACTGAAACAACATGTATATTCCCCATACGGCCTTTTATTCACATATTACATTTGATTAACCTACCTTAAGTACTTTTTGAGTAATCACAGGATACATATAATCTTGTCAACACACGTGCATAAGCCCTTAGTTCTTTAAGAGATATCGCATCATCCAGATTTTGTGGTTTTTAAATATGTCTGTAATAATAGCAACTACAATTTTCGTCTGACGAAAATACCCTTAAATCATAAGCAAAGTATCCATATGGCCCTCTATCCACATAACAAGTTTTATACATCTAGCTTAATTACTGTCTGAGTTGTCGCAGGAGTCTGATCGTTGTTTTCAATTATGTATGTAATCAATAAAATCACAATGGTCGTCGAACGAACAAAATGAAAAAGCTTACGCATTCCCCATAAATTAGAGTATAACCGATTTGAACGTCAAGCGAATGCTGTGATGGCCATTGTAGCAAATATACATGTTAACATATTCTTATATTCAGAAATCCAATCATCTTAGGATATATACAACTTTTCTTTTCTTTTTTTTCAAATTCGGTGGTATTGTTTAAGTAATGTCTTTTTATCGACAGTTGATTTACAAAATATTAAGACATATTTAAACAAGAAAACCCAAATTTAAACATAGGATACTCTGGTATGTTACCGTTTTGTGCAAATAATGCTCATAGCACACGTAGATAATTAAAGCAAGCCTAAGCATAAACATATTTGTAATTATTAGACAACGTTCAATTTAACAGCATTTAAAAATAGTGATCGCGAGGATTTGGAATTAAACGAGCTAAACGATTAATGAATACACAGTTTTTTTGTTAATCCCTAAAGAACTTATGGTATGCTTATATGATATCTAAGTAAAACGACTCACTACACATATTGAATATTGAAATAGAAATATAAAAAACCTTATTTCCTCCATAAACAGAAGGATATGAATCATAGACAAGCAATCAATTTAAATCCTTCTGCCATGACAAAACTACAAAGTCAAAATTATCATGTTCTGAACAAATCATTCAAAATTATTAGAAGACACAGCTATTTTCATTATAAAAGTTCAATGTGCGCATGTATTCACAAAATAACACCCTCAATATATTATAACTGACTATTTTAAAGTTGTTTTATTTACGCATACAGCCGGTCTTGAGTCAAGTGTGTGTTAATTGCTACACCAATGCTGCCCACACGTAACACATTCATGATCATCCGCTTCTTATTCGACATGACCTTGACCCTTATTGCAATGCCGACGCACTTCGTCTCATGCATCTTATATGGTATCGTTATCTATTTAAGTGTTCTGTTCTCGCTTCCGGATTAATGCTTAAATGATGGTTTCATCTTTTAAAACATGATATTTTGAGAACGAATGAGTTTGTTATCTCAGCGGCCAGTGCATGATTCATGTACGAATCTACGGTTTGTACAACATGTCCGGGGCGACACAGCGGACATGATAAATATTTTATTTTAAGCTTCGGCAGATGTCAGATTCCGCATGAAACAACTAGTTTTTTTCTATCATATTTTGTATTTACATATTGTTTATTAAACTTTAAACAGACAACGTTTTTTTTTCCTTACCAAATAAATGCAATGTTTGCATATATTATGGAAGAATCGACGGATTTCATGGACTACCATAACATTATGCATACGATGATTTGAAAAAACAGTTCCGCATATAACTGTTTTTAATTATAAAGATTGTTTGCCCTATTTACTAAATTGATAGATAATATTTTGCATTGAGAGTGTTATTTTTAAGATTGAAGTACTAGCGCACTTTCGCATTGTCGCCCTCTAGATTTTAATGTGTAGCAACGATGGCACTAACGGTGTTCCGTAGTACGTAATCTTTAGTACATTGAAGCTCTGTAATTCGCCACGTATATGGTATCTGAAGACTGTTTTCCCTATCAGAGCCTGCGTCGCTTACATGACAAGTTAAGTCTTCTATTTGCAAATAATTCTCAATTTCTATCAGTAAACAATCAAAAGAGGTATCCTCAACACATTAAAAGCTAAACTTGCCTTCATTTTTCTCAAATTTACCTGCGGTTGATTTCAGACAAAATAATGCATCCATCTTAAGCTTGCGCAGCAGGAACACAACGTGTTCGTTTGTTCCAAATTGCTCAACGTATTCAATATAAGTTGACTGCTGCTTGATGTCAATTTAATACTGACGTTACTTTTCGTTGTTTAAAAAATGTTTTACTATCATTGTCTTCTTATCAGTAATTGCGGCATCATTCTCAATTCGGTCAAATATGGCTTAGAGTTTCTGTTTTATAGATTGTAGTGAGGACAACGCTTGACTTTCTAAGTAAGATACCAATTCTTCGTGTTTGCGTTCATGTTCAAAATGACTCTCGCCTTGCTAATGCAAGTCATGTAACATTGTTTTCGATCTAGTTCAATTCAAGTTTATGTCATGCACAATATCAGACAGTACCTTAACTTTCTCGCACTTGTCCTCGTATGCAGAGCGTTGTGTCATACTGATGTTTATAAACGCCATGGTCAGAAGTACGGAAAAGTAGGCTGCAAGCTAAACATATTATTTTTGTGTGCATATAATAACAAATATAATTTTGCGCTACATAAGAAGAGTCATTAACAATGTAAATATTATAACAATTGTAAGCTACTTTAATATCATTGTTAACATTAAAAAAAAACATTTATAAGTAAAAGCTACATTATAACAATAAGAATTACTTTCTTCATCATACAAGTAATAATTGTTGACGTTAATGTAGTGGAGCACTGCTCTGATATATCTATATAATTATTTCTAAAGGACCCATACATAATAAACGTTGATAATGGGTTAAAAATTATTTAAGCTCGTTGATAAAAATTTACTACAAATATATATAAGTTAAACAAAGTACATTAGTCTGATACTTAACCAATAAATACGTAAACTATTCTTTAGGCATTCATAGACGCTCACTTATCATTATTCCTAATTAACCGTCAACAACATTATAGTGAACAAATACAAGAACATCCACGTATGAGCATAAAATAACATAAAATACCAAATGTGGACTTAGAGTTTAAAATTGATTATATTCGTGTGGCAATGGTAAAGTCATGACAGCTTGACCCATATTTGAAACAAAGCTTTTAATAAAACAGAAATAGTGTCTTCAACAACTAGAGTAATGAATCGTCTTCTTATGTTAGTTATACAATAATATACTTATAATATAACAATATACTTATCTATACATATGCATGTTATAGAGCGTGAAGCGTTTTTACAGATCACGAGTTAAAGCTCCGGAAATTGCTCCGTGAATCGCCGAGAATGGCTTATGCCTTTTCGAAACTTTTCGCAAGAAATGAAGTCGTTAATTTACAAAGTGTTTCTCATTTCTACCAGTCAACTATTAATAAAAGTATTCACATAGCATTTGAACCAACATGTGTTTCAACTTTTCTCTATCTCTACTACATTTGATTTAAGACTACATGGTCTCTCTTGTTCAATGACGAAAGCAACAAAGGCGATGATTATAATGACGAGCGAGATGCCCATAACGATAATCGCTATTTTCCGGCCAGATACGCCGAAATCCGTCGTGATCGGCGCTGAAATAAAAGAGGTAATTTAGCGAAATGAGTGCGTTTTAACATCCAGTAATTTACATGCACGGTGAAGTAAATGTCAAGGTCAACATAAAGACCCATATTAAAAAAGGTGTATTTTTATTTAGCCATATTAAAGTTATTGTTATATTTTAGCACAAATTCCTTATACTAGTTTAGGTTTTACTTTGGTTTTATTTAATGGCTGGCTCTACTGGACATAGCACATTTGCGTAGAATAAAAAATCATTAGTTGAAAAAATATAACAACATAGTTTTCAATAACTTTAAAATCTCATTAACATTGCTATGATTCGTTTTTTTTTCTATTTAACGGGTATCCTGAATACGTTAAGAATACTACAATAATCTATGCATACTAATCGCATGTATAATAAGGTGAAAACTTATATTTCTGTCCGCCCAGGTCAACGGCAGTGGACGTTTGGCCGCTGAGGCATTCGAGAGGGTATGCCGTGCCCTGTATGCCATTCGTCGTGAAGGCTATCACCTGGAGGAGAAAACAATACAAATACGTTATATATATATTCGTATAACTATTTGTAGTGAAAAAAACTTAAAGTTGTAATGGATAATAGTTTGCATATTGAAAATTCAAGTAAACGTTACGTTTTATGAACAAAATGTATGTTTATCATATATTAAATATACTTTGTTTATTCAAAATACTTGAAGTTGTATGGTCAAGTACTGCGTTTATCATGAATTCAAATACGCTACATGTTTTAATAGTAAAATGAATGTTTATCATATATTCAATATGCTGTATTTTATATAAAACAGTTAATGTTAATTATATAATATAATTCACATTATACTAGATGTGTTATAGTATACACTGAAAATACGATATATAATGTATAACATTTTCTTTATTTACTAATTCAAATTCACTACATTTTGATTAGTTTACTTGTCAAATAATCAATTATACTAGTTTTGTTCAGTAAAATGTGTACATGCGTTTATCATAGATCCATCCCTCTTAATATAGGGACCAGTAATTTAGGACTCCCTTCAAATAAAAATACAAGCCAGTTTGACCTCCCTATTGATTTAGGGACAAGCTAGTTTAGACTCCTTTCAATTTAATGTGTCTGTCATATTTTACAATTGAGACGTATAAGATGTATGCTCATTTCATCTTCTTCATATCATACAGAAGGCAATATCTGTACGTCCTTTTTCGTCTTTGTGTAACTCTGTCACAACAAATTATTTAAATGTAATCAATAACGATTTCTTGGCGTTTACGTCTATGGACGGTCATGGCAAATGGAAGATGAATACATATCATAGTGTTTTACAGACCAAATGTACCTTAACGTAGTATATAGAAACTAAGGACACATTTCAAACCTTTTTGAATAGTCCAAACTTAAAAGCAATAGTATGATTAAAAATGTGAAAACGGAAATATCTTTATGGAGTTCGTTCGTTCAAACGTGTAAAGGTCAACTGTATATTCAAATTTGCATCTCGGGCAGTAGAATATCAATAAATAGGGTGCTCAGGCATGCATGCAATATGTATTCATATGTATGATTACATGTAAAAGAATTTGAAAATTAATCTTAACAAATGCATTCTATGTGTGGTCACCTTACCCAACAAGCGAATCGGAACGTTGCCCTGCGGTCCACGGAGGCGTCGAAGTTGACCGTATGCAGATACGTTTCTCCACTAGAAGTCACAGAATACACGCAACTCATCTGAGATCCAGCTGTTTGGAATCGAAATGCATTGGAAATGTATATATATATATATATATATATATATATATATATATATATATATATATATATATATATTTATATATATATATATATATATATATATATATATATATATATATATATATATATATATATATATATATATATATATATATATTTATATATAAAGCAATATCAAAAGCATGTATTTATCAAAGGTTTGAATAACAAAATAACGAAATCAACATTATTTAGATAAAAAAAAATTTAATATGGGTCATTAGAAGGAATTGTAATTGCATTCAGCAATACATTATTATCATGTTTCCATGATATAAGTTTCCAAACTATTATGTGAATGTAATTGTATTTATGATGTTATTACACATACTTTTACATTCAAACTGCCGGAACTATACTACAGTATACTGCAACATAGTATAACTATATACAGGATATAACATTTAATACTACAGAGGAACATAATTTATATGATTATATAAGAGAACAGACCAGACAGTTTATTCATATAACTTGAACAAGTCCAGTTTATCGATATATATACAAAACTGACACCATATGAGCATAGCATATGCATAGAAATGCGAAAATGACCAAGATAGTATATAACAATATGTTAACAATGCACTTAGGCAATTATATTACTCCACGTTTGCATTTATTGACTCAGTTCCAATTTTAACAGCATTTTTACATTATTGTGCGAGTTAAGTTAGACTATTAGTGTAAGTATTGGTTAATTTATGAATACTAGGTCAGTTATAATATTATTGTTCAATATACATTTTTAAAATATCGGTATAAAGAGGACATATCATTACAAAATGATGCTCGTCTTCGATATCATATGAGATACATATACTATATTTACGTTCGTTTTAAGAATATTTACATGTCTCAATGATTCAATTTTGAACATATCGGACGAGAGTCTTAATTTTGGTCTTTTCTCTTAAGTTGTAAGTTTGGATTATGCAAAGGTCATCAGATAATTCACATCGATAATTTCAATTCTTTGTATAAAGTTAATGAACTGTTTACATTTAAATACAAAGCTAAGTACATATCAATAATCTAGTTTAAATTATAGTAAAAAATACATTTCAATTCACTTACTTTGGATACAACCAAACATCTAAAAACCAGTTTTTTTAGAGCAAATCCCGTACTTTGGTTATCCAGTTGTTATATCGAATTATATGTTCAGCACCGTTTCTCATATAACATAGTGTACTATGTAATATATAATTAGTTTGTTTAACAATAAATAGTTTTATAAAATATTTTATAATGCGAACATAACGATTTATATATAACGGGTAACGCCCTAGTTCCCCGTATACTGCTGAATTAGGGGTACTTATTTTGACACCAAGTACATGTATTCGTTTAAAAAACCTTTCGTAAATGTATTCAATATCCTTAGCATTTGAAAACACCAAAACTCAAACGCATAACACAATATTAAAGTAACATACGAATCAAACAAATACAATATAAGTTTAACAAGAACATGAATGTCTTTGATGATTGAAAAAAAGCGACTCATAGCATTTTAGCCTTTATCTTATAAAGTTTGAGTACTTAATATAAATGACCCACCAATTGATAGTGCAATGCCGATAAAGTTAAATGATTGAACCATTTCTATTTGATATTTATTATAAAAAAAGCACGTTCTGAGAATTATGTCCACCCTGTTTATATATGACTTCTTTTTGTTCTAAATTCACTTTCAGTTTCCATAGATAACATTATTCATACAAATTATCTAAAGGTGTTTGCAATCCGATCGTACGCATCGAAAACAAATTCAGCATTATCTGCAAACAATAATAAATAAATTGATAGTTGTTATCATGTTTTCATTGTTATTACTCAAAAAGTGTTCTATGTCGTTAGCCAAAAGTGGAAATCCGACAACGTCCCTATATGTTTTACACATACCTTCACTTAAGGAAACACAGATCGAATAATGTTTAACAATCTAATATAATTGCATCTAGCCTTATCTACACCGAGGAATAAAGTGCACTTACCTGTTGTCAAAATCCATTAAAGTCTTGTTTGAGCACTAGATATCTAGATAGTCTAGTGTGCTGTTGACGAAGACGTCACGGGAATCTCGTAATCAACTCGGTAGTTTCCGAGTATCACATCCGGGCACGTGGTGGCCACCGTGGCCTCCGAGCCTTCAATACGAAAATTATTTTATCCTACAGCTAAATGATATTATAATATGAAACTATAGGTGGCTACAACACACAGTAAACCTTTACTCTACATGTCAACTAGCATTTACACTGCTACATCATGTACATAACTGACCTCTATTTTGGGTTTAATGCAGTTAAGACTTTTAGACGATTTAACTATATGCCTCGACAACATCCTGATACATTTGTTCTAAAATTGCAATGTATACATTAATGAAATACATTTGAAATCAATGTATACCGTATACGAATAATTGTCGTAGGTTATTAATTCAATACAGCGTTTATTTTTTATTTAATCACTGAATGCAAAATATGTCGCCAAACTACAAGAGCTTGCCTGCTGCCACGACGTAACTAATACCTCAGAAACAAATAAAGACCGATCACCGTCCGATCAGCGGACTGGCGCCCGGCCGATGATCGCACGGACACCGGGTCATTTTGTAGCATCGGGCGACGTCCGGGTTAATTTTAAGTCTTAATAAAAAATTTACCCGACGTGTGGCCCGGGAAGGAATCCAATTGAGATCTAAAAATAAAGTACGATCAACGCACGGTTAACGCCCGGCGATCGCCGGACATCGGATTCTTTGTACATGTATCGGCAAAGTCAATGCATTTCCCACGGACATACGCGATCGTCTGATTGCCGGAGGGCCTCCGCACGATGACTGACGGACGCCGGACGGAACTCGTCATTTAACCGAAGGATTCCGGTTAATGCACGTTGACAGATCACGTGGGTAGATTCCAAGCAAACACTTCCAGCTTCCATTTTAAGCCAAGATGCCAAAGAGAAAGGATAATGCTACGTCCTTAAACAATAGATCATCTGGATCAGCCCGATGATGGACATAATGACCAAGAGAAAGAAGAGAAATCGCAGCCACATATAAATCCTGAGCATGCTGAAGAAATTGTCGAGTTTTTTGAGGGCAACACTCTCTTTTATGACCTGTACCACAAGGATTACAACCATAGTGCCAGCGCAGGGGACCAAATACAGCAAGATACAGTTGATTGGGAATCTACTGGCAACAATGAGTAAGACAGACCAGAGAGTTTATTTCCTTTGAGTGATGTTTAATACTTTGCTGCCAATAATATTGAAAATGTATTAAATTTATGTATTGATTCGATAAAATCTATGCAAAAAGAGTTTATATATAATGAAAGGTTAATCACAGACATGACTAAAAATTGGTTATGTAATAATTATTATATCTGTTTTATTAATTTTTATGTTATGTTTCTAATGATAGACTAGCATATTAAGGTTTTCTTAATTAAATACTCTTAAATATTTTCAGCATACAAGTACGACTGTAAAAGTTCTATCAATACAACTTTTGCATTATTATATTATGATCTTAAATTTTAAAATAGTGAGTTGTTGTGGTTTTATGGTTCATCGTATCTAGAGTAATTAACACAATAATTTGGTTTAAATATTGCCAGCTGTTTGTTTAAAACGTTTAAGCACGCCTTGAGGTCCTTAAAATGATTATCGGGTATGCATGCCAACGCTTGCCATAACATCTAGAACTTTAGATTCTGGGAATTGAATCTACGTAGATCCTAAAGATTTTTTTTCGCATAATTAACAAACCATTGTTCGAACTCATCATCATTTAATATACACTTGAAAATAACAAATAGTTACACAATTTAAAGACAAGTTTAATATTATATAACCAGTCTATACGTCGATGACATGCATCTGCCATGGCACACTTCCCGCATCGCGCCCAAAGTAATGCTTGGTATATGCCCGCTGCTCCTTCGCCGCTGTTGCCCTCGAACCTCGGTCCTCTTCGTCCACTTCTTGCATGAAGTCATTGTTTTTTCAAGCCCCCGGAATCAGTTAATGGACATCAAAATACAGCATTAATTTACAATTTCATAATGAATAAATGCCACCTTGTAAAAATGGTTGTTTTAAATTGGTGTTTTAACAAAAACACCTTTTCAGAATGATACAAAATCTGTGTTACCAGTGCACACACGTATATAGCTCATCATTCATATATGATAGACTCACAAATATTATTTTTCTGCATTTTGTGACATAAGAAGAAACTATTATACAACAAAAAGTATTACATAACAAAGTATGTAATCAAGGTAAATTTGTATTCCCAATGCCATTCATTACTTTCGTAACATAGAATGTTAATTGTTTTATAACAGAAATATCAGTGCTGCTCATTAGGATATTAAATGACGTTTCGTTTCTTAGGCCGTTATACCAATTATACAAATAACTTGTTCGTGTATCAGTGTACTGGGGGCACTCAAAGAACGCATGAAATTCGTTCTCCAATACATGTACGTCAAATCTTGTTAAACAAAATTAGCATGTTCGCGCTGTACGTTAAAATGCCTGCCAAGTTCAATGTTCAATTTATTATTAGAACACATAAAACGAGCAAATGCGCGACGTGACTTAAATGATACATCTATAGTTAAATATTTATCCGAAGTTAAAAGTGACTTAAACTGTTTGTAAGTGTCGCCGCGCGGAGATGCATTAATCTCATTGTGCCAGTCTTGGGTTTGACAGTCTTGTATAGGCTGTTTAAAACATTGTAAAAATATATTCATATCGCCTACGTCCTGGGAAACCCAAACAAAACCAAAACCATATTTGAATAAGAGTTCCTTCACAAATGTTGTCCAATTTGTCCTTCCAATATCGTCAAATGACTTTTGCATTCTGTAACAAATTACTGGATATCTATGGCTAGGCATTTGTAGTAAATGACACCAGTATTTTATGCATTTCAGATAATACACACAACAAAGTGACAATCTACCACATTCCCCTAAGACCATGCTGTTATTAACCGTCGAGCCGACGCCAACGAAATATTTGCAAAATTCAATTTTTGATCTTTCGATTATATCACAGTATTCATAACCCCATATTTCAGCCCTAAATGTGAGTATGGACACAAAATTATAGTGTCAAAAAGTTTAAAAATGTCACTATTGTTAAAATAACCAAAGGAAACTTGAAATTGTTTGATAGAGAAGAATGCTTTCCGCGCTTGTGCCACCAACTTGGATTTAGCAGCTGTCCACGATAGCTTTGGAGTGAATAACAGACTGAAACAACTTTAACCTGTTGACCATTTAGAAACCACGCTTCATAATTGCGTAAAGGACCACCATTACGGAAGACTATGATATCGATTGTATTCAGGTTAATCTGCATACAAGTATCTTCGCAAAATTTTGTAACAGCGTTTAAATGTAACTGAAGATTGTATGCTGTGTCCGCGCTATTAGCGCAATTAGCTACGTGATCAGCGTACATCAAACAATAAAAATCTGGTATATCATTGGTTATAAATATCCCATGTTTACAGTGTTCCCTTACGTAGCTTACTAAATTATTAATATATAATGAAAATATTATCGGTGAGATTAAATCACCCTACCTGGTACCGATGTTACAGCAGAGTGGTTGCGTAATGATATTTCCGGACACTTTGATATGGGCGCGTAAATTTGCGTACATCGATTGCAAGACAATTAGAATTTTGCCGTTCATACATGTGGCACATAAGCTGGTAAAAAGCGTGAAATGAACTTCTGAATCAAATGCCTTTTTGAAATCCACGTAAAGTACGTAGAAACGACCACCAGGTTTCGACGTATACTTTTGAATCATGCTCTGCAGACAAAAGAGGTTATCTACATTCGAGTACCCAGATCTAAACCCGACTTGTGACTCTTCTATTATGGTGTTTTTCTCTGCCCACTCATTTATACGGTCAGTAATTATGCTTGAGAAAATTTTATACATGACATTAATCATTGAAATTCTCTGTAATTAGCCGGTTCTTCCTTACTGCCCGATTTAAATATTGGAACCATAATACTTTCGCACCACGATTCCGGAAATATACCTGTATCCAAAATTTGATCAAAACGACTATTCAAGATCGGGGTTATAATATGTTGTGTGTTTTTATAAAATTCCGCTCATATTCCATCCTTACCGTGTGATTTACCAGTTTTCAGCTTAGATATACTGATCCATATTTCTTCATCTCTAATTGGTCTATTAAAAGGGCTATTTACATCATAATCGTCACTGTTATCAAAGCGGACATTATGGATAGGAATCTGGTCATCACTGTAAAGTAAAGATTAAAAATAATCTCGCCATTTTCCAGGTGAGACAGAATTGCTTTCCGTTTCCGGCTTTATGTGTCCTCTTAATAGTTTCCAGAACATTTTGGATTATTGCTTGATTTTAGAAGTGAAAATCGTTTTTTACGTTGATACATGCACAGTTTTGCCTTGCAAATGTTTTTAAAAGATGATCTAGCGACCATATAGTTTAAAAAATCGACGTTATTATTAGTCGAACGAAAGCGTCTAAGAAGAGAGTATTTCTTTCGTTTTGCTAACAAACATTGCCTGTCCCACCAAGGCTCTTGTTTTTTACGTAATGGGTTATTGTTCCTAAAAAAATCATATGTTCGGCAGACATCTTATAAACGTGTATTATTTAAAAAACTGCATCGCTGACATTTGTTCGGATAGTACTTAAAAGATTATCTTTCATTCAAAGACGCGCAATTACGCGTACAATTTTCTTTGAACGTTTCATTACCATCTTTGCGCCAGATATAGTGATCATAACTTATTATGTCGTCTAACTCGACTTGCTCCTCCTGCTATTTCTCGGTAGTTTGGAACTTTAACTGAGCGTACAAGTGGAAATGCTCAGAGTCATCAAAATTGTGTACACAAATGTATGCGATACATTTAAACAATTCACGTGATACGATATGATAGTCTACCACACTATGACCTCCGTTGGCAATACATGTAAAATTACCATTACAATCATCTACAAATCTGCAATTTACAATATGCAGATTATAAGTACAGCATATATTAATCAAAGACAATCCATATATATTAACTTCTCTATCTCTATTTTGCCTAGGGAGATCAAACAAATATTCATCATAATCAACTTCGCAATTATATAAATATTTCAAACTATCTTATAAAATCAAATCATTTAAATCTTTCGTTCTTGCATTAAAATCACCGGCAAGGTATAGGTAACAATTTGGATAATGTTATTTTATCAGTAATAAATTGCTTTCAAGTAATAAGATACCATTATTTTCACATAACGTACTGTAAATTCTAGAGCCTTCTTGTGCTACGTACGCAAAGTACATACCGGTAATTAAATCCTTCATATTAGCATAGATACTTGATTTTATAAAAAGTACAATATAATCTTTAAAATCATTAAAAATACGTTTTACAAAACCTGATGTTATCAAGTGGTCGCTTATAAAAACACTGACTCCTCCACTATTGCGAATAGCATTGTAATGCCTTAAGCGTACATTATCAAAGTGTGTATATTGCTCGAGAAAGTTATCGAATTCGGAGTTAAAATTACTCCATGTTTCAATTAATCATATGACATCAAATTTATTTAAATATTGTTTTACGTATACGTTATTTCTAAATTTACCAAGTCCGTTTACGTTCAAGCTTAAAACGTTAAAATATGACTTATTGATGTGCTTACTTTATGAAAGATTATCAGTTTAAAATGTTAATGAACGTTTTGGCATACTTGCCAATAATGAAACCTTTGAGTTTGCATTGTTTATTTCTTAATTATATTGGAATAAGGCGAGGTTTTTAATACGCTGTTTTATTAAACAATTTACGGTTTAACACCCTTACAATTTGTAATAAACCTTATAATGTGTGTGTATTGTCCTTTTATATTTAAACAGACATTGGCGCAGAATTTAAAGAGTAATTTGTTTTATGTATATGTCGTTCCTTTTGTCATTTGATCAACGATTTTCCATCCACAAAGCATTGCCTACTAACATCTTCTGTTTTAAAATGGAATAGGAAAATGGCGATGTACACACGTAGAAGCAAACACCACTAGACCAAAATCAACATGGTGATGTGTATCCATACCAAAGTTGGGTGAGTAAACCATTAGAAAGTTTATGCTTGACTTGTATTTGCCAGTTAGTTAAAAGTGTGTTAAAGAAGATTTATTTCTAGACTAAAATAACCAATATCGGCGAAGTTAAATGGGTTGATGTAAGGGTAGACATTTTGTAAGTTGAAAATGGAAGCCTTCTATTTGTTTGGTATTTTGCTTATGTTATACAAGCATTTTACTTTCTGTGTTCCATTTGAGTGTGCAATAGTTGTAATTCTGATACAATTTTAATATAGCGATATTATGTCGTATTACTTTTCTTTTTGATTCACTTGTTGAGGACTATTTCGC
Source organism: Dreissena polymorpha (assembly GCF_020536995.1). Classification (NCBI taxonomy): domain Eukaryota; kingdom Metazoa; phylum Mollusca; class Bivalvia; order Myida; family Dreissenidae; genus Dreissena; species Dreissena polymorpha. The sequence continues at coordinate 105,219,383 of NC_068361.1, read as the reverse complement.
GCGAAGGTACTATACGAGATTAAACATATAGTATTACACAAGGTTCAATTGAGTTGATTAAATCTGTTTTGGCTTTTCATTTAAAAACTAAACCTACTATTTTGATCGTCTCACAAACGATTTTATAACTTACCTCGTCAGATAAATTCAAGTACACAATGACACTACCATAGTCTTTTCTATGTATTTATAAAGGTGTATTGACGCTGCTTTCGTCTAACCTCTATGCCGAAACTGGATAACGAGACGATAACGTTCAATCGCTAGGGTTTACACCGCGAAAAAATGCAATAATTTCCAAATAGTCGAAATATTTCTCGAGCAATCTTGAGAAATCGAGAAATTGTTGTTTCTATTTGTGATTAAATTCATAGAACAACTCTGCCCGGACTGTTTGCATCCACCGTAAAAGTAGTGAACAACTATCGTGCACTGCGAAGAGCCACACGTATTAGTTGAGAAACGACACCTCTGCACATTTTCTATAAATTTATGTTAAGCGACTAACAATCTAACTTGTAAAAATTAAAACTCTTTGACATTTTGAACTTGCACGTTTACAGTCGTTGATAAACATATGATATACCATATCAACAATGGTTTAATTCTAAAATTTGCAATTGATATGAGTAATGTACGGTGGCATAGAGGTGACATTCACTTCTCTTTTTTATATTGCTCTCCTATTTTTTCTATCTCGTGGCCACGAGTAAGCTATGCCGTGGACAAGAGATAGAAAAGAGAGGAGTGCAAAACTAAATAAAAGCGGAGTGCAATTAAAAAAAAAGGAGCGGAGCAGAAAATAAAGGCAGAGTGCATTAAACAAAAGAGGAGAGAATTTTCGCTATCTCGAGATCCCGAGTAAGTCAGCCAATCAAATTTTGCGTAACATGTGTAAATGTTCTGTACGCATATATATATATAGATGGTCAAAGCAGGCAAGGCTCTGATATAACATAACAAACTACTATTAGTACTACTACTACTACTACTACTACTACTACTACTACTACTACTACTACTACTACTACTACTACTACTACTACTACTACTACTACTACTACTACTACTACTACTACTACTACTACTACTACTACTTCTACTACCTCTACTACTACTAGTACTACTACTACTACTACTACTGCTACTACTACTACTCCTACTACTACTACTACTACTACTACTACTACTACTACTACTACTACTACTACTACTACTTCTACTACTACTACTACTACTACTACTACAACAACTACTACTACTACTACTACTACTACCACTACTTCTACTACTGTTACTACTATCGCTACTGCTGTTACCGCTCCTCCTCCTTCTCCTCCTCCTACTATTATTACTGCTACTGCTACTAATGCTGTTGCTAGAAGTAGTAGTAGTAGTAGTAGTAGCAGTAGTAGTAGTAGTAGTAGTAGTAGTAGTAGTAGTAGTAGTAGTAGTAGTAGTAGTAGTAGTAGTAGTAGTAGTAGTAGTAGTAGTAGTAGAAGTAGTAGTAGTAGTAGTAGTAGTAGTAGTAGTAGTAGTAGTAGTAGTAGTAGTAGTAGTAGTAGTAGTAGTAGTAGTAGTAGTAGTAATAGTAGTCGTCGTAGTAGTCATAGTCATCGTCGTCGTCCGTCGGTCGTCGTCTGGTCGTCAGTCGGTCGTCTGTCGGTCGTCCATCGCCCGTCCTCCGGTCCGGTCGTGGTCCGTCGGTCGTTCATCCTGCGTCGTCCGTCGGTCGTCAATCGTCCGTCCTCCGGTCATCTGTCAGTCGTCCATCCGGCTTCGTCCGTCGGTCGTCCGTCGGTCGTCCCTTTTCCAAACATCGGTCTTCCGTTGGCCATCCATCAGTCGTCCATCGGTCGTCCGTCGGTCGTCGTCAATCGGTCGGTCGTCCGTTGGACGTCTCGTCGTCGTCGAAGTAGTAGTCGTAGTAGTTGTAGTAGTAGTAGTTAAAGTAGTAGCAGTAGTAGTAGTAGTATTAGTAGAAGTAGTAGTAGAAGTTATCGTAGTAGTAGTAGTAGTAGTAGCAGTAGTAGTAGAAGTAGTAGTAGTAGTAGTAGTAGTAGTAGTAGTAGTAGTAGTAGTAGTAGTAGTAGTAGTAGTAGTAGTAGTAGTAGTAGTAGTAGTATAAGTAGTATTAGTAGTAGTAGAAGTAGTAGTAGTAGTAACAGCAGCAACAATAACAACAGCAGCAGGAGTAGTAGCAGTAATAGTAGTACTAATAGTAGTATGTTATGTTATATCAGAGCCTTTCCTGCTTTGACCAGCTATATATATATGCGTACGGAATATTTACACATGTTACGCAAAATTTGATTGGCTGACTAACTCGGGATCTCGAGATAGCGAAAATTCTTTCCTCTTTTGTTTAATGCACTCTGCCTTTATTTACTGCACCGCTCTTTTTTTAATTGTACGCCGCTTTTATTAAGTTTTGCACTCCTCTTTTTTTCTATCTCGTGGTCACGACATAGCTAACTCGTGGCCACGAGATAGAAAAAAGAGGAGAGCAATTTTAAAAAAGAGAAGCACCGTTTGTTTTTAATTGTACGCCGCTTTTTTTTAGTTTTGCACTCCTCTTTTTTCTATCTCGCGGCCACGAAATAGCTAACTCGCGGCCACGAGATAGAAAAAAAGAGGAGAGCAATTTAAAAAAGAGAGGTGAATGTCACCTCTATGCCACCGTAGTAATGTGTTCAAATGGAACGCTAATTTGCTAAATTAAAATATGCATAATTCACAAATAAAATAACAGTATAACACTCTTAACTACATGTCTTATTGTACAGACATATTAAATGGCTACATGTGTTGAATTTTCAAAATGTCATCATCATCATCATAATCATCATCATCATCATCATCATCATCATCATCATCATCATCATCATCATCATCATCATCATCATCATCATCATCATCATCATCATCATCACCACAACCACCACCCCCATCAACATCATCATCATCTTCTTCTTCTTCTTCTTCGTCTTCTTCTTACTCTTTGTTTTCTTCTTTTTATTAATCATAATCATCATCACCATTGAAATCGTTGTCGTCATAATAATTCGTATCATCATTATCAACATTATAATTGTTATCCTTAATGTAGTGGAACTAATATTGTTGTAATCAATGTGTCCTTACCAGTGGCGACGAAGTAAATGTAACTGTCTAATTATACTGAATGGATGTCGAGACATATCTATATATATATGTCGATATACACTGAGAAGAAGATCACAAATTGTGATCTGAAAATCTATTAATTGACATTAAAATAGTATTTCGTATAGATATGTTTGCAGATATAGCAAGAAAAGCAAATGTTGAATATATGTATAAATATATGCAATTGAATATTTTTAATGTCAGCGACAGTGCATCTCCTGCTTAATCAAGACGTCTTCGTTGACATGGAAATATTGGGTGAACGTATTGAAATATATGCAAATATGTCTAAAAACGCAATTCTCCGCGTTTGACTGTTTTGGACAGTAGCAAATGTCTTAAAAGAAACTAAACATAACACATTCAGAGTAATTTTTTAGTTTATTATACCCATTCAAGTCAAACAAGTTTGTTAAGAAAAAATATAATACACCATATACGTTGATATTGACCCCATATAGTTCCATACATAAATAAAAGCCACATATATAACATACCGGAAAATGTATTGCGTTCCGGTCGTTGACAAACACGTAAGATTGGCGGTGACCGTCGTCACTACAAAGGAAGTATAGACCTTCCACGTGCCGCGCGTGCTCGAGTACCACGTGCCGTCTCTCAGCGGCAGCGGGCAATTGGAGGCTGCAATCATGTCCATGATGAGCATTTGTACGCTCATCATATCTCTTGTCTATGCTCACATTACGACACGTTCAATAACAATGCAATATTCGTACCATTTACATTGTTGAAATAAAATAATATTAATGCTGTGCAAACAGTTTCATGTAAAAGATTATTATTGGTTTCAAAGAAATTAAATAAACTGTGTTGTATGTTTGTTGTTGTTGTTGTGCTGTTGTTTGTGTGCTTGTTGCATTTGTTATTATTGTGATAATATATGCAGGTCTGATTCAAGAACTATAATTTGTTATATAAAACACTTTTACTTCGGGTCATGGGTTCGAAATACAAACGTAAATGTTACGGTTGTCTTTTGATAATATAATTCGAAGAAAAACGCATTAAATTCCAAAGTAATTAAATACCTCATTAGAGACTTAATCCGTTGTTATACACAAATGTTTCAAATGTAAAATATGACATGAGCATATTTAAACGCTATATACATAAAACGTGCTAAAATAGCATTCGACGGAGCAGATCAACCGAAATTCTGAAGAAATTGAGGATATTTGTTCATGTCCGTGTATGATCGTTTGTTATTTCACGAGTGATCATAGAAAATATTTTTCACGAGTGGCGCAGCATCAAGAAAAGTCTCAAATTTAACAATAAAATATTATTTTTCTATGATCACGAGTGCAACAACAAACGATCTTACACTGACATGAACACATTTTCTGTTTCTTTTATGCCCCTTTTTCAACAAAATAATTAACAACTGTTTCCCTTTCGCTGAAAAGTTACCTTTTCTCCCGCGGCGTGCCTCAATACATTTCAAAACACAAAATGACGTCATTAGTGTGACGAAATGACGTACTCTTTTAAATGTAAATAAACGGTGAAAAACGCTTAAAATAAAAATATTTTTTTTTTGATTCGGTGGAATGTCGATTTTAATTCACTCGTGATCATAGACAATAATGATAATTTGTTTATGATAATCTATAAATAGAAAAAGGAGTTTCGAAAATTTGTTATTTTCACCGGTGAAAATAACAATTTGTTTATTTTCACTGCTGTTATTTCACTGCAGAAATGTCATATTTTGCCATTAGGTATAAAATAAACTGCTTTATCCCAGGATGCTAACATATTTAATCCGTGTATTTTATTTGAACGTATTTATTTAAAATTCCGTACGTTATTTTGTACAAGAGAAAATCGAATTTGTTTTCACATGCGCTTATACTTTTTCTTAATGTAAAATAATATCGCTTGCCTGTTTATTCTATAATTAATCATAATAAAATAAATACAGTTTGAAATATGTCCATTTTTCCTTACTTTTTAGTGTACAGTATTTTTAAAGATTAAAACTAAGTTCGTGTGCCATAATTGTCGAAAGTTGTTTTTTAACGCTTGAATTGTTTAAGAAAAAATCTATTTAGCGAGTATACCATTGTCATCTAACTTTTTTTGTTTTCATTTCAAGTAGACGTGCAATTTGACACCACTATCACAAACGTTTATATTTGCATAATGCAAAACTATGTAATACACACTGAACTGAACTCGAGTACAGTAATGCAAGTATTTAGACTAAGGTAACAGTCCAGTGATTATCGGTATTGAAACTAAGTAGGCTTTGATCTTGAATGTTGATTGAAAGATTAAATCGTAATATTACAACAATTATTTTAAAACCATAAATACATCATTCAAGTGAAGACAACCTTGATTCAAGTGAAGATAATTATTTACTTATTTAATCTGAAAGAAAAGATAAACATTTAGGACTATAAATGTGTCACTATTAGTTCGATATAAAAATCAGCAATATATAATGCAATCAAAGGGCCATCAACATTAATAAACAATTGGATCGGATATAATGTAATGTTGAATTCATTTGAATTTATTTTAAAATGAAAATTTAATTAAGCACCACGTGTGTATTAAAGTATGTTTTAGTTATTTGTTGACAAATAAACTTACTGAAACAGAAACAATTGAAAAAAATATACTTAATGCTATAAAGAGCTACATTTAGCTCTTACATTCATGTCTTTGATCGCTGTTACATATTACAAAACATTAACATGTGCAATAACATGTGGGCACATATAAAAAGTTACACATACAGAAGAAATGGAATTCGATGTAATAGCAATTTGAATACTCAATGGTTTATATAAATCAGAGCTTTAAAATTACAACTTTCTGAGGCAATATGAATCGAAGTTGATTTAATGATGAACTCAGTTGGCGACCCGTGTACAATGTTTTATTCAATTTTACACGTAGAATCAATGCATGTTAATGAGATCAAATACACATCGGAAAAATTGTATAAATACAACTTAACACAAACATTAAAAGGAAATTTGTGTACAACAAGCACAATGCACTAGCTATGTTTTTATTAATGTACTTGTAAATCTGGAATTTACTCAGACATAATTGACACTAATATTTACACATTAAACCACAGTTTTGTTTACAGTTGGATGTTTGAAAAGAAAACAATAGTTTAATCGTATGTACACTTGATACTGCAACTACATAGTGTGGTTACTTTAAAAAAGGGTTCTGCGATTTAAGGATGTAAAGTTAAGTATGTGATTTATTACAATGCTTTGGTTATCTTTTGTGTTGATAGTTACTGACAAGTATGTGCAATAAATAAAGTATCGCTCATACATATGCGCAAATGTTTTACCGATAACGCTGTAGCAAACATGCAAATGCTCTGTAACCAATACAGTGATGTTGGTAAACATAGTAAGCAATGATTAGTGTTCATACTGTTTTTAAGCTTAAAATTCCAGTTTCGTTATTGTACTGTTACCAATCTTAAAAGCTTTCATAATACATGTTTATGTAAGATTAACAAAGCCCCATTAATTTAGCATATTTTATTTATTTTGTAACGCTTAAGTTGTTGATTGTGTCTTTTGGTTTGCGCTACAGCAGCTGTTTCAGGCAAGAGGAATTCCTGTCCATCAGGAGATATAGGGCCAGCTTGTGACAAAAAGAATCCCTAGGCTTTAACTCCCCTGTGACACGAACATGGAAAAACTTGCTCGTCTTTAAAATATATTTATGTGAGTGAATAGTGATAATTCGGTGATTTTGGAAGGATACGTCGATTTGGAAAACACTTGGTAACCTTTTTGAACATTTAAATCTACTTATATACAAATACAATAATCAGAAATATGGCTTTTAATATGTCGTTCGTAGTGTAAACTGTGTCAGGGGTGGGCGACGCCATTTCTATTCATGTAAAGTCGTATACGTGATCAGTAAAAGCACGAGGATATATGTATACAAAAGGAGATTAAGTGAATGTACACAGACTATCGCCAATTACGGTGACTATACTGCGCAAAATAGATATGGCAAACGTCGAACAACCAGTTAATCAACTCGACTCAACAGAAATCGAAGATGCGAATAAGAAACGAAAAGCAGCGAGTGTAAGCAGCGTGAGTGAAGCTGACACGAGTGTAGTAGTAGGCGAAACAAAACAAAAGAATTCGAAGCAGCGTAGAAAGAAATCAAAAATAAATCCAGTTAAGGAGGTTAAAGATACCAGTGAACAGAGTGATACAGAGGTAGAAGATGAAAGTAATTGGATGAGAAAAGAATTGGCGGAAATCAACAAAAAACTCAGTAATATGCTGACCAAGAATGATAGTGGGCTAAAAATCATGATGAGAGAACTAATTAAAGAGATGAAGGATGAACTGTTAAAATCAGTGATACACAAAATTGAAACACTTGAGGGCACCATTTTTGAAAAACAACAAGTAAACGACAAGCTCGCAAATGACGTTAAAAGACTAGAAGAAAAATTAAATAACGAAAAAGAAGAGAAACAGCAATTAAAAATGGAAATGACAAAACAACAATTAAAACATGATGAAAAATTAAACGAACTCGAGCAATACAGCAGACGTAACAACATACGGCTATCTGGCTGTGTAGATAAAGAAAGAGAAACAGCTGAAGAATCTGTGAACATAGTATTGAAAACACTTAATGCAAAAATGCCGACAATCAAACTAGTCAAGGAAGACATTGACATAGCACACAGAGTGGGAAAGTTTGAACAAAATAAACACCGACAAATTATTGTAAAACTGCAATCCCGGATGAAGAAGACCCAAATAATGCGCGAAAAAAAGAACCTTAAAGGCGAGAAGCTGTATATAAATGAAGACCTGACAAGACTTAACCAAGAGGTGTTTCGAAGTGTACGACTGAAGAGGAAAGACCTCATACAATCGACATGGACCAATGAAGGCAGCATAAAATATAGAGACTATCACGACCACGTGCACACACTACACTTCAGTAACTTCAAATACTGGTTGGAGTTACCATGGCCATAGAAGTCCACAGAGTAGTTTAATACTAAGTACAATTATATATATTTCTCTAGTTAAGAAATAGAATGCCTGTTTTTTTTCTCCAGTATACACTCATGTTAGTTAAAAGCGTATTACATCAAGTTGTTTATACAATGAGAAACACTCAACACGTTTAAATAAATATTGTAACTAAGACAACAAATAATGTCAAATATTGGAATTATATGTAAGCTTTGAAAATTACAATCCCTTTATGACGATAAGAGTCTGTAGATGTTTTAATATGAAGGTACATACACTGTAAAAGTATACACTAAGTTAAAATTAGCATACTATACTTGCATCACGAGGCGAAATACACAGCTCCTTTTTTTTTAAATATATAAATCAAAAGTGTATGTTTTTTTAATAATAACATAATAATTTTTTTTTTACCATACACCCCCAAGGATATTCTCACAATTTCGTTTTCAATGTGAGAGTAACCTTTGTTCGTTCATTTTTTATAGGGCGGGGGGGTGTTATTCATTTAATCTTAAAAATAAAAATATGCCTGTATAGTACATTAATTATATCTTACATTAATTTAACATATGTCCTTTATGAACCCTTAGTCAATCTCACAGTTTTTTTTATGTATTTGTTGTTGCTTTTTTTCGATGTGAGAGTGACAAATAGGGTTAGCATATGTATTTTGTTATACATTTTAATAATTGTGTGGATTTTTATAAAAACGCAAAGTTAAATCAATGACAAACTATTGAAAGGAAATGTAAATTGTAACATTTCCATCAAATGCGTATCTATGTATCAAAAGTATATCAAATTTGTATAATTGAGAATATAATGAATAGTACGTACCTTTAACTGTATATGATTTTTCTTTTGATACATCTGTGCTATGTTTAGCCTTTAGTTTAAACCATACTCTTAAAGATACCTATACTATATAGTACAATGTTGCTAAATTTATATAGTATTGCTTTAGCTGTGGTAACTTTTTTATTTTATGTGAATCTTAATCAAATATCTGTAATTGGGAAGATGTTATATAGTCTTTTTCTAATTGTACATGATGAAATTGTGTTTTTTTTTATACAAGTATGCTATTTTTTATTTTGATTTTTCGACTTTACTCAAAAAAATACCTTTATTGTGTAGTATACTAGTTCTAAGGTAATATAGTATAACACCTTAAAGAGTCCTTTTTTTTGGCTTTAATTTGAAATTAAAAAAGAAGATATATATAGATCATTTGCGTAAGAATAATTGTAAGCATGATGAATAACTTTTGTAGACATTTTATTGGTAAATTATTTGGTAATAAGTATATGTAATCTTGAGATACACAAGTTAAAAAAATAACACCAGAATGGTTACACAATAATAAATTATGTTACTTTTTTATGTGTACTAAACTAGATATAAAAATAATACTAAAACTGCGTTGAACACTCTGCTTTAGAAACTCTGCATAATAATATATCTACATGTATTGCATTTTTATGATTAATTGTTATTGTGATGTATATTTGCACAATGTAACTTATACCATCAATTAAGTACTTGTACTTGTACATACGATGTTATAATATCGTGATGTAATACCTTCTTTTAACAGAAAAAAACAACACGCTATTAACAAAATTAAAACAAGCACTGAACACATATTCAAAAAAAAATAGTCTAACTACATTGGCATTACAATTAATATTTTTTTCTTATTCACATTAACTACACATGATTATACACAAATTGATTGAAGTGAATAGCTGGAAAATACTCTTGTATTAATAAGTAAAAAGCCACAACTGCGTGTACAGTAAATACTTACATGTATAGAAATAATGAATAGTAAAGGGTCGCTAACACCCTTGTTTGGAACGATTCTTTTTATAATATAACACGTCAACAAATAATAATTTGGTAGCACTAAAAATGAATCTTTTGACACAATTGAATAACTGGAAACTCTCTGACTGGTTCAAATCAAACTACTATAAAGTAAAATGGAAACAGTAATATTATCAATGAATGTTAAAGGTTTAGGTAATAAACAAAAGAGAAATCAAGTTTTCGAATGGTTAAGAAATAAAAAATTTGCGTTGTACCTATTGCAAGAAACACATTCGACCAAAAGCATAGTAGAATCATGGGAACGGGAGTGGAAGGGACAAGCCTATTTTAGTGGCACGAAATCAAACAGCGAAGGAGTAGCAATCCTCATTAACGATACACTGCCAGTAAAAATATTAAATTACAAAGAAATTATACCGGGTCGTCTTCAAGCCTTAACACTAGAAATCAATGAACAAAGTCTTACGATTATTAATATTTATGGGCCTAACAAAGACGACACCCTTCTTTTCAAAACTCTAGCTAAATTCTTACAAGATACCAACGAAAATATTTTAATTGGGGGTGACTTTAATATTGTTTTAGACACTAATTTAGACAAGAAAAACGGCCGAGCCGATACACATAAACATTGTCGAGATAACTTAAATAAAATTATAGACGAAAATAATTTAATCGATGTTTGGAGAATGCATAATCCTAATAAATGTCAATTTACATGGCACTCTAACGGTAAACCGACAATTTTCAGCAGACTTGACTTTTTTCTTATCACAGATACATTATGCAATATAACAAAAAATTGTATTATTCAAACAGGATATAAAACAGATCATTCATGTGTTATATTAAAAATGAATTTCACATCACAAAAACGGGGACCTGGTTATTTTAAAATAAACAACAGCCTTCTGTTAAATACCGAATATAAATCACTAATTAAAAACACATCGCAAGAAGTTTTAAACAACAATAAACACTCAAACGCAAACACTAAATGGGAATTGGTAAAAGGAAATATTAGAAATGCAACTATAAAATTTGCTAGTCAAAAGAAAAAAGAAGACAATAAACAAGAAAAAGAACTAATTCAAGAAATAGAAGCTCTTGAACAAAACTTGATACGTAAGGATAATATAGACACAAAAGAATTATCAAATAAAAAAATGTTATTGGATAATTTAAGAGACAAAAAAATCAACGGTATTTTACTGCGATCAAAAGCTATATACGTTGAAAGTAATGAAAAAAACAGTGCTTTTTTCGCAAACCTAGAAAAAAGACACGCAGAGAAGAAAACTATTAAATGTATAAAAGTGAATGATAAATTTATAACAAATCAAAATGAAATATTAACAGAAGAAGTGAAATTCTATCAATCCATTTATCAAAAACAGTATGATTAAACATCAAATATTGATTTCTTTAACACACCGATAAACCGCCTTAGTGAAAACAATAAAAATATATGTGAAGGTATCCTAACCGAAGAAGAATGTTATAATGCCTTAAAAGAAATGAAAAATGACAAGAGCCCGGGCTCAGATGGACTAACGGTAGAATTTTATAAAACCTTTTGGGATGACATTAAAAAAACTTTCATCGAATCAATAAACTATTCATTTATACACGGACATCTAACTGACTTTCAAAAACAAAGCATTATATCACTAATCCCTAAACCTAACAAGGATACCACTATTTTAACAAATTGGCGACCAATATCATTACTTAATGTAGACTACAAAATAGCTACAAAAGCCATCGCTTATAGAATTAAAAAAACGATATCCTCAATAATAGCACCTTCACAAACAGGTTTCATAAAAGGGAGATATATTGGGGAGAATGTCAGACTCATTTTCGAAATAATCGAATACCTTGAAAACAAACAAATACCCGGTCTTTTATTTTTATTTTTTTCAGATTTTGAAAAGGCATATGATACTTTAAATCATGAATTTATGTTTAAGTGTCTACAGCATTTTAATTTCGGCGATGATCTTATCCGTTGGGTAAAGCTGTTTTACCATGATATAAGTAGTATTATTATGAACAATGGATACATGTCGGAAAGTTTTAAGATAAAAAATGGCGTTAGGCAAGGTTGCCCTCTCTCATCGTCCCTGTTTGTAATATGTATCGAAATATTGTCTAATTATATTGAAAAAGACCAGAACATTAGGGGTATTGTTGTAAATAATATAGAAATAAAACAGTCGCTCTTCGCAGACGACGCAACCTTTTTCAATAACGGTGAACAAAACTCTTTTGAAAATTTGGTCAATGTAATAACACAATTTGGGAAAACATCTGGATTAAACCTTAACAATTCAAAATCAACAGTTTTAAGAGTAGGGCTTTTCAAGAATACTACAATCCGGTTTTGCAATGATCACAAATTTATTTGGACATCAGAATCTGCAAACACTCTTGGGTTATCCTTTTATAATTGTAAAATAAAAAATATGTCCATGAACTTAGAACCAAAATTATGTGCATTCAGTAATTGTCTTAAACAATGGCACCACAGAAAATTGACCTTACTAGGGAAAATTACAGTAATAAAAACATTCGCACTACCAAAATTAGTATATCCATTCACTGTATTACCAAACCCTCCTCAACACACCATACAAAAAATAACTAAGGAAATTTTTAACTTCTTATGGGATGGTAAACCCGACAAAATAAAACGCAGCAAAATAATAATGAATTATACAAATGGAGGCCTTAAATTAACAGACATTGAAATGTTCCTAAATTCTATAAAGGGGTCATGGGTTAAACGACTGCTTACAGAAAATAATAGTATGTGGAAGTGTATATATGATACAATCCTACAGAAATACGGAGGAGAATTACTATTTGAATCAAATTTACAAACTAAAGATATTAAACGTATATGTAAAGACAACGAATTTTTAAAAAACATAATTCAAGGATGGAATACATGTAAAAATTGCTATAAACACAACTTCAGCAAACATATTATATGGAATAATAGTAAAATACAAATTGAAAATAAAACTTTGTACTGGAAAGATTGGCACGACAAAGGAATCGTATTTGTCGATCAGTTAATTGACTTTCGCGTGAAGAAATTTTATAGCTTTACTGACTTCAAATATATCTTTAATGCATCAGACAATGACTTTCTTAAATACAATAGTCTTATAAATAACATACCAAAAGACATATTGGAACTTGTAGATGAGCGTTTTATAACAGGATCAAGGAAAAAATCATTACTAGATATAATCAAAACTTCGTACCAACCAAATAAATTTTTATACAATCTTCAGCTATCTGAAATAAAAAATACAAATTCGAATGCGGAAAATAGATGGCAAAATATTTTTCAAAATAAAGAGTTAAATTGGGCAAAGATATACACGCTAGTGTTCAAAACTTGTACGGACACAAATTTAAGATGCTTCCAATATAAATATATTATGCGTTTAACAGCTACAAATACATACCTCTTCCGGTGCAAACTAACTAACTCTAACTTATGTGATCTGTGCAATGAATACGATGAAGATATTGAACACTTGTTTTGGAAATGCCGGGTAGCACAACATTTATGGAACAGATTAGCGGACTACATGTATGATAAAGGCATTTTATTATATTTTAACTACGAATTAATTTGTTTTGGACAGATGGAATATAATAAAAACATGCAAACAATTAATTTCATCATTTATTTAATGAAATATTATATATTTAAATTGAAAACAATGCACCAACCATATGATTTCAACAATTTCCTTACATTCCTAAAATTACGCTTTGATATAGAACAAGAAATAGCCCTAAAAAACGATAATCTTGAACAATTTAATACAATTTATCAGAGGTTACTTGACGGTCAGTTTTGAGCTTCCAGCTTCTCCTTTTTTATACTTATTTCTTACTTTTTTTTTCTTTTGTTAACTCTTCATATTGCAAAAAGACATAAATAATAACCTCTGGTTAAACCACAATTATCACTATTGTTCCATGCGGAGTGGGTATATTTTGAAGAAAAAATATTTAAAAAAAAACAATAACATTCTATTGTACGTGCATATGCACCCATAACTGTATTGTTATCTTCTTGAAGGAAAAAATGTTTGCAATGTATGTACATGTATAATGTTTGCTTTTTTTTAGTTATATTAAATAAAAAAAAAAAAAAGTTTGTTTCTTATGTATGTGTTGTTTATTGTTGAGGTTCCGGTAATATGCAGAACGTTGAACGTTTCAAAAGTGAACCCAGTACGATCAAGTTTCTAGGCTAGTACTATATGTGTATCACTAAGTATTTTACAAGACTCGTGTGACGCATTCTTGCACAAACATCGAACGAATGTGGGTCTAGGATCAAAATTGTCAGTGGCATGTAGGGTCTGATCTAACGACCAAGAAGTGTATAACATGTTTTATAACCTTAAATGGAGACAAATCGCTCAGTATCGAGAATTCTCTGGACTAAGCGTTTTCGACAAATGTATGTATCTAATAGAGGACTTCGACATATCTGATGGTCCAACTGAACTTCGGCTAACGCTTGAAATTTGAAACACCCATGATTGAAACGTACGGATGTTTTATTTTCAATACAACACTAAGGACGTCTTTTTCCATAGATAGAAATATGGGGCAATCGAAATATAGGTATTATATGTTTTATTATGTTTTACTCACAAACTGTATCGTATTTTGCTTTCTGCCTGTTCATATTATAAACGATTCCTTTGATTCATTTAACGCCGTAGACCTTTCATGCTATAAAAATTTACTATCAAGTTAAATGTTTGTTGTCGATTTAATTTTATTGACGTTTACTGTATAGCAAAATTTCATGAACTTGGAAACGCAATGTGCAACTTGATTAAAATTGTACACGGAATAGTATCGAGCAAAAACCTGAAACGTTTAACAATTATTTCGTGGAAAATGTTCGCCTAGATATGTAGTAAATTGCTCTTTATTGTCAGGTAGTGTGGGTTAAAAGACAATGGCCACTACATCAGATTTGAGTCGTGTTCAGGTAACAATTGCAATATTTCATGAAAGGTCACCAGGAACTTATAAATGTTACAAAAAAACCAGCATCAACCAAACGGTTGTCTTCTGCAGAAAACAGGAAACTGTTTGTATAGCTACATGTATCAATTCCTTGATTTGGTATAATTCTACAGATATTGAGCAGCATCGGAACAGCAAAGCTCTTCATACACCAAGACACATTGATTATGTCTTGTTTTGAATTCGACTGAAACCAAAGATTGCGCATCAACATTTATATGACCTATATTTTTCACATTACTGCGATGAATACTTGGTATTGTACCGTATGTTCAACTATGTGTTAAAATTGCTTAATCAATTTAACATTCAATTTTCATCAATATACACCTGAATCGCTCATGTTTACCTAACTTCTGTGACCCTACCACCTGAAGTAGCGTTTTCCTAATCGGTTTATAACAAAACATCGCACTTTAAATGCCCAGCATCGCCAAGTACGCAGTTGCCAAACCACTGCTTTATAGATGAAAAAAATATAAGTGACATGGCCAGCCAAACATATACCTCTGACGTAATACCTACATTTCTGAGATATACTGCAATCACTGTCTGCACGACCAATCGGAATTATATTGCATGCTATGAATACAAAACTACTGCCTTTCTAAACAAAATTGCACAGATTTGTTTACACATGTTACGTTGTGAGAGGATTAAATGTTTTGACATGTTGATCCAATATCATTCGACCCTTTAATTGTGTCATGCAATTCCTAATTGTCATATTTGCATTATTCTTTGATTAAAAATCATGCTTCAAAGCAATCAATTGCAAGCACTTCCATGATCGTCAACGCAACGTAAATTGCAAATGGAGACAACCCAATTTAGCCCAAATGTTCCATCCGGAGAGGAGGGGAAAGAAGTGTGGTTTTCTTGAGATTTAATAAACCAATCAGATATGAAAACAATACTTGCAAGGTGACGAACGCAGACTATTCATTGAATATCTAATTGACTGCATTGTCTACGAGGAAAATTACAATTCTTAAAGGGGCCTTTTCACAGATTTTGGCATGTTTTGAAGTTTGTCATTAAATGCTTTATATTGATAAATGTAAACATTGGATCTAAAAAGCTCCAGTAAAAGAATAAAATTAAAAAAAGGAAAAAAAGTAGACCGCATCAGGGCTCAAACAAGTGACCCCCGGAGTCCTGGAGTAAAAACCAATGTGACCACTTGGCCATCCTGCCAAGTATGTATGAGAGACGTATTTTATACTTTATATAAGCAATCTTCGTAGTTTCAAAAAAGTAAACGACAACAACAGAACTCTCCAAATTATTCATTCGTTTCGCGTTGCAACGCTTTATAATTTTCAGGTTTTTAAATCGTCAAAGATGCATAGAATGACTATATTAGACCATGGTAATTGTTCAGTATTACTGTTTCCTCACAAATATCATAACTAAAACGAAAATTTGCGAATCTGAAACAACTTTTATCAATTTTGTCAATTTACCAAAACGTGAAAAGATCCCTTTACGTTGTAAATGGTATGTATTAGCATTACAAAATATGTTGCTTTTCAAAATTGTTAACAATAAAGTGCTTGTAAATTTAAAAGTATCTATAAATACAAACACTATGAATTGTAAGCAATATGTTAGTTCAAGTTTATGGATGTGAATGGTGTTGGAAAATGAAACCAAAATGTACCTTCATGTTTATCTGTATAATGCACATTTATGTGGAGTAAACTGTAACATACTCCTCTTTTATTTTGTGTTCAGACCAAATCAGTTTATATGCACATAATATGGACGTACAGATACCAAACTAAGTTAACTAGATAACGATAACGGGCCCGGGAAAGAATCGAGTTGATATCGAAAAAAGATCGGACGATCATAGTACGGTTATCGCCCGGCGATCGCCCGACATCAGATTCGTTGTACATGTATCATGGCTAGCTCCGTCCGGCATCCGTCAGTCATCGTGCGGAGGCCCTCCGGCAATCGGTCGCCGGCCGATGTTTATGTCCCTTGAAAATACCTTGATTGGTGCCGATAAACGTACAATAAATCCGATGTCGGACGATTATTTGATTATTATTTTTTTTATCTCAACTCGATTCCTTCCCGGGCCCGATGTCGGGTAAAATTTTAAGTGAGACTAACAATTAATCCGGACACCGCCCGATGCTACAAAATGACCCGGTGTCCGTGCGATCATCGGCCGCGCGCCAGACTGATGAGTGTAAAAATACGTCGTCCGCTGAATGGACGGTGATTGCTCTCTATTTGTGAATGAGGTAAAAGCCATCTATCCAAATACCGATTGTCATGAGCCTAACTAAGAAGAACTGATTGAGTTTTCTCAGAATCAATTACTTTTGACGGACGGACGACAAAATGGACAGTTGAACTAACGTGCATATTTCGCATAATTACCCGCTATTTACATACCAATTCAACAACATACTAGTATCTTATGCATGTATTTAGTTATCACAGGATCCAGATGTGAGGTGTTTAGTTATTTCTGTAGGCATAGCATCTGTTGCCACAGGAACTTTTGTTTTAGTACAGCCTTATTTACGTGCATATACAAATGACCCTCCATCCATATACCAAGTTTCTACCAACATATCTTAAATACTTGTTTTAATTATCGCGTGATCCAGATTCAGGCGGACACGCGGACTGAGTTGGGGTTAAACCTTCAGTCGCCTCCGATTGTCACGATACATCTATAATAATCACGATATAAATACATTGCAAACATAATAAGAGTTGATTGTATTGAGATAGTGTTTCACAAAATTTACATCTTAATATATACGTACAAATTGCAATTACCGTGTTTTTTGATTTTGTGTTTGCTTAGTAGTGATATGTCAATGACTTCATTCAGGTTTCACTTGTTTACTTATTGTAAGAAACAAATGGTTTATATTTCAGTTTCATTACAACCCTCATCATTAGTACTAACATAAGCATCATCATTTTTATGAACGTCATCATCGACATCAGCTGCGATGTCCACACTTATTAGCAATTATGTTATGTGTTTTTCATATTCTATTGGTAAAAATGAGTGTTGCTGTTTTCAACTGTATTTAAATCAAAACACGCGGGTCAGTTAAATGACTCACACTTTCCTTGGATTAACTGGTTTTCAAATATTATGTTCACATACTTATGACAGTATTAACTGACACCATTCCGCCTTGAATCACATACAGTTGGAGTAGAATGGCATTAAACAGGATTTCCTGACGAATGACATTATGCCCACAAACGTTGTGTGCACTTGGCGTGGAGAAGTAGTAGTAGTAGTACTAGTAGTAGTAGTAGTACTAGTAGCAGTAGTAGTAGTAGTAGTAGTAGTAGTAGTAGTAGTAGTAGTAGTAGTAGTAGTAGTAGTAGAAGTAGTAGTAGTAGTAGAGTAGTAGTAGTAGTAGTAGTAGTAGTAGTAGTAGTAGTAGTAGTAGTAGTAGTAGTAGTAATAGTAGTAGTAGTAGTAGTAGTAGTAGTAGTAGTAGTAGTAGTAGTAGTAGAAGTAGTAGTAGTAGTAGTAGTAGTAGTAGTAGTAGTAGTAGTAGTAGTAGTAGTAGTAGTAGTAGTAGTAGTAGTTGTTGTAGTGGTTGAAGTCGTAGTTGTAGTACATGTTGTTAAGTCGTAGAAGTGCTGATTATTTTATTATCGAACATTAATATTGTCAATTATTCGCACAATATTATCTTTGTCCTTGCAAGAGGTCACTGCAATACAGCATGTATAAGCCGAAAGCGACAGATAAAGACCATGATCCGATACGTATCCTATTGTGTGACGGTCGTAATTGTAAGGACATAGTAGCTTAAGTATACGGTTACCAAACAATTTTTACTATTTATGTGTTTCATATATATCAGTTTGCTTGTTTTTTTCCCATTCTGTATAGTATCGCCGTGTTTGTCACTATTACTGACATTTCATTTTGTGTAAGATTACCGAATACGTTATGGCATATATATTCTCCAGACTAATTATGAGTTGTGAACTAATAAAATTAAAACCTTATCGGGTTGATAATTGGGCTATATGGAAATCACTCATAATTATCCATATTTGTTTTCCGGGAATGGTCCTATTATTTTACAGTTTATTTGTTTGCTGTGCCATATAAGGAACATGATTCTTTTTAATGTTAACTTTCTTTACATTTTAAACTGGGTTTTTATCGTATGTGTTTTAAATGACACTTATTGTTTGTTAACATGAGACTTTGTAGGTTTGATTATTCGGTTTGCATGTTCATTTCAGGCAACATAAGTCATAGATTAATTTAACGCAAACAAAAACATGCTTATCACTGACTCAGTGTCAGTCAAAGCTTATATTTCAACGCAAGTACCGTTAACTATTTCTAGTGTGCGTACTTCACTAGCACTTGCAGTGCAGAATTTAGAGTTAACAGTTACACAATTTGCAAGTAGCATAAAGCGGCTTGTTAAGAAAATGGTCGATGAAGGAAATGCAACATACACTGTACAGTTTAAATAAGAAATATTTAATAACGAATCAACAACACTGAAAGATATATCATATGCAAATCAACACTATAGATATTAATAACAGCACATGACATGTTTAATCATGAAACAAATGTTGAAGCATACACCGCTTCATACTTGTAATTTGATAATTGTGCGTGAACATGTTAGCTATCTATCTCAATGTCATTTATCAAGCTGAGATATTGAATAACTAACTACAAGAAGTACACATATCTGTCAGCAATAAAACGGGTTAAAGTTTTGGCTTGGAGAAAATTAATAAACATTAATTCAAACGTTCATATTACCTAGTTTCTAGTGTTTGGTATTAACTATCATAAATATGACTATATGCATATGTAATACTTGTAGTAACATATTAAACATATACACTTGGGGACTTTTCTAACGCATCTCTTTTCAAACTTGAATATCTCAGTTATGAGTGAAGATATTGATTTAAAATTTGAGATAATATCATTTGACTACATTTTCTGCAAGCTCACGATAAAATCATTCATCCGTAACGATTGGGCACTTTAGCACATGGGGTTGATGTGGTTTCATATTTTTGCACGTGGAAATGGTATCACATAGTCGATAGAATGACAACCCAATTCATAGTTAAAACATTCTTTATTATAGTGATCGTATAGTTCGCATTGTAAAATATCTATGAGCCGAGCACGTCCGTCCAGTCGCGACGGCGAACCAAACTCGACTCTCTCTAATACAAAATCTTGAAGTATTTATACAAAACATTTGTCACTATCAACTTTCATTAATTGTGTTGATAAAGAACTACTTATAAACTATTAAGGAAATCAGTCTTTATCAATACCCCATTAATTTCTGAATATTGGTCTTTTCCAACATGTAGAAAATGTACACTTTAAACAAGCAAACGTATTTCAATACGGTGTACTATGTTATAATGGTGAAACGCGATATAACTCTTGTTTTATTTCAATTCAATTATTTAAGTTGGGTTTTTACACAAGGAAAACATAAAATTAATTTACAAAACAATATAGCTCGTATGAATATTCAGGAGCGCAATAGTGCACTTTGCATTTTGCCGCCTACCTTCCCTACTTGCTAAAGCGTCCGATTGTCACGGATGAATGATTTTATCGATAGCTTGCATATAATGTAGTCAAATGATCACATGTGCAATTTTAAATAAAAATATTAACTCATTACTGAGATATGTACGTTTTCAAAGTGTTGCGTTAGAAAAGTCACAAAGTGAATTAAAACATATACCTGGTATTCCAATTTAATTTCAATTCCATCATTCTAGGTGAGTGTTTACAGAAGAAAACATAACATTAATTAAAGAAAAACAATATGGTTCGTATGAATATTCAGGAGCGCAACGGCTCAATCGGCATGTTGCAAGCCGGTCAGTTATTAAGACGTGTAAGTGTATGCGTTTTACTTTTGACATTGTTATTATTTAACGTTGTACGAGTTTGCAAATTTGACTTTTGAAGGGACGTTTTTAATTTGTTAAGTTTTATATTTTGTTGTTTTTCAATTTCAATTAAATTTTCAGGAATTATCAGATATGTGTTGAATTATTGTGTCCAAATTTCAACACAATCCCTTAAAAAAAAAGGGAGCTATATTGATATGATTAAGTGATGCGTTAAAAAAGTCTCCGAGTGTATAAGCACAAAACTCGATACAAATGCTAGTATGTTGATGTCCCTCTGTACATATTTCATTACTTTAACAAAACATCTCGCAAACAAATTGTACATGCAAAGGATTGAACAATACAAAAATTACATTATTTATTTTAGCTGCAATTCATTAACAATTCACTACGACTACACAAGTGAATTTTATACTAGTGCATTATCTGGAAATTTTATACTATTCACATAAATCAAATATATTCATTTATTCAAATACATTGAAATGCACATTCCAAAACACGTATACGTTATACGATACATTCGTTTATGCGTTCGAAATATTGTGGGTTTTGATAAACCTTTACATTTAAATTATTTGAATGTTAATTATAGGTATAAGCCATGATCAAGTAAATGCATAAACTTGCAGATATGGATTGACGCCGGATTCATTTCCACCACTCACAGCAATTTTATCAAACGTGTTATTGAAACATATACCAACCGGAGATTTAATTTCATTACTGAAAGGGAGAGATCTTATACATTGTCCACTAGGACTGATTTGATGTATGGCGAGAGGATAGGATGTCACATACACATTACCACAAGGATCCACGGCGATTTGATTTGGGCCAATTAGTTCTTCGTGCTTATATTCAAATACTTCTTCTCCATTTAAGGTCAGTGCCATTAATGTGTCCCTATTATTTGAAATTATTAACACACGATTATGTGCATTAAAATTACAACAACTATATATTGATATTGCACACTCTTTTATGTCTGAGCTTATATTGATTTCACGAAGCAACGTTCCGTCATTATTAAGAATGTCGATCTGCCCGTTGCTATTTGACATACAGATGTACTGGTTGAGTGGGACATTTCTAGTAACATCGTAATACGGGATTCTTGTTTTCAGTTCTGTAATAACGTGCACATTTCCATAACGTAGTTGTGCAAATGCAATTGTGCAAGCATGTGGCAAAGTAATAACCATGTCCATTGGACCTGTCTTTGAAACTGACCAAGGAGTAACTTCACAAATGAATTTTGATAATACAAAATCACTGGCTTCATCAATCACTAGTAACGCATTTACTGTGTGTAAAGCTATCAAAATGTACTTATCTATCCATATACATGAACACGCAATGGGACGTTTTTTCTTGTCAAATATGGGTATAATACTTAAATCTTTAGTATATTGAAGCTGTGGAATTCGCTCTGTATATGGCTTATAAGGACTGTTATCGGTATCGGAGCCTGTCTCACTTACATCACAAGTGCAGTCTTCTATTCGCAAGGAATTCTTAACCTCTAACAGCAAACTATAAACAGAAGTATCCTCAACACATTTAAAGCAAGAATTGCTTCTACCTTTCTCCAAATCACCTATGATTGATTTCAGACGACTAACCGAATTCTTTTCAAGCTGGCGTTGCAGGAGAACAACGTGTTCATTCGTTCCAAATTTCTGAACCTGTTCAAAACATGTTGACTGCTGTTTAATGTCATTCAAAAACTGACGTGTTTTATCGTTGTTTGTTTTAATTTTTTCTCCTATAACTTTCTTCTTATCAGCAATAGATGATAGCACTACATTCTCAAGTTGAGCGTATATGTCTAAGAGTTTCTGTTTAACACTTTGGAGTGAAGCCAACGCTTGATTTTCTATTTGAATTACCAATTCTTCGTGATTTCGTTCATGTTCTAAAAGACGCTCACCTTGCTGTTGAAAGTCTTGCAACACTATCTTCAGTCCGGTACAATCCACTTTTATATCATTCAAAATATCAGAAAGTACCTTTACTTCCTCGCATTTTCTGTGATCAGCCATCGCGCACTTATTACAGCACGTCATATCGTGGTCTTTACACAGATAAACCACTTCTTCCTTTTCGTGATTCGGACAGGCTATCAGGTTCTTCAGGAGTTCTTGTATCTCCTGGGGAGGTACATCCGCAAGGTCACACAACTTGTGGTGCTTTGAAACTTTTATCTTTGCATGATCCTGTTTACACTGCGCACAAAGTGGTTCCTCACATTCTGTACAATACACAACGCCATCTATTTCGGCTTTCTCTGCCAAACAGGGGCCGCATAAGTATTGTTTGACAGACATTTTTCGTATAAATTCTAAAAACTCAACTCCGTTTGTTTATATGCTAAATCGAAAGTAGAGAAAAATACCTGGCTTATGCACACACATCAGTATAGCAGTCGACTGTGACACTTACTGTGTAACAGAACAAAGATAACTACATTTTGAACCATGTATAGATCCTAGTTTCCCTTATATAATAAGTACATACAATGTTTGCACATCACCATCCATACTCTAGTACAGCTATATGTTGTGTTCTATATATATATTATTCTAAAGCATAACATCAATCGTTTCACAAAGTGGTTCTTCACAGTCTCTGCAATTCACATATTCCTCTATTCCGGCTTTCTAATCCAAAAATGGGCAATATAAATCTGTTTTATAGACGAGTTCTTGCTTATTGAAACATAATTGCCTACGCGTACTTATATTCTAAATCGAAAGTAGGGAAAATACCAAGCGTGTACACACTTGCTCGACTATGACGTGGTATGCGTTATCAATCGTGATACATAGGCTATCTCAGGACTCCCCCGTTAGATATGAATATATGCAATAAATCGTCTGCTGATCCAGAGTGATGCGTTATCACACGATTGTGACCCACTTTAATATTAACACAGAATGCGATCGATTTTAACGAGAAGAAAAGGAATTAAAGGTAGTAAACCACTCCGTTGTGGATCAAGTCCTTATTTACCAGTTTTCAATTTGGTGTGTAACATATTTAACAATAGTTGTAATGTATCATACGATACTTAGTAGGTAATTGCAAATCGACTGTTTTAAATTTACATAATTACACAAATAATGCTTATCATACATAATTCCTGAACTTTGTCACAAAAAATGTATTGAGTGTATGCTGGTATATACATGTCTTACGATAACCAACTCACGAGCAGTAAGGTTTGAACACGATATTCTATTTTAACGATTATTATTCTTTACTATTTGTGTTTTAAAACTATTTTATAGTCCATGATATCATAGTACCAAAAGGTGATGTAGGTTACATTTATTGTGACTTTAAAGCTATCTTATATCTAAGTTACAATAGTGAATCGTCATGAAACAACAATGATCGTGACACGATGATATGTTGATAACGTGTACCTGTCTTCGGCAATACATGAAAAAACGCGTTTGTATTCGTTTTGCTGACGAAAATCAGTAAACATTAGGCCACAAAAATTGATTAAATGTTCGTCGGATTTGCCGCATCTTAAAATCTTAAAACTAAATAAAAATATTTTTATTTTTATTTCGCGCCCGCAGCAACAATTTTGCTCCGCATGTATTTGTTTACAGATTTAGTTTAATTTAGCCTACGTATTTTACGACTTTTATAACGCTTTGCGATTGGTTTATGGTAAAATAATGGCGGCGCTCGTCTGCATAGTCGTGTCGGCGAAAGACACCAATGGTAATTCATTTTTTTCTCCTGTTGCAATGTGTCACCGGATTACGGATGATTTTAGCGATTTATTCATCGCAGCCGCATCATCATCAGGCATCGAAATGTCGCCCGAATGCGTGAATTCTGTAAATATCTGCAGTAAAGTTGGTAGTAGCGATAGAATAAAAATTTCGAACATCAACATGCAACTAAATGTCGCAGTAGAACTTGACAAAAAATGGTCGAATATACAATTAATTCGGCACGACTTCCATCAACAAGTTCAAACTCCAATGCATTCACAGTTTTAATGAACAAGTCCAAGGTATACATTATGCCCAAAAAATATGAAGTAAACACAAGCCAGGGACCTATACAAACAAAGGGATTAGCAACCTCGCGATATCCCGTTACAGCACGCAAAATAAACCGGTGCGCGAGATCAGGGACCTATACTTTAATCTCGATCGATTGGTCCCGGTGTAGCGATAATAAACCGGTGCGCGAGATTTGATAATCTCGATCGATTGGTCCCTGTGTAGCGATAATGCGGCTACACGATATCGATTGCGAGGGATTTCGCTTATTTAACGCGTTACGTTTTTTCGGATTCAAATTATATTATGTTAAATAAACAAGTACCTATTCGTTTAATTGTTGCGTTGTTGATCTCAAAATCAATCATTAATTAGTCTTATTATTACGCATTATGTCGAACGGGCACCCAATTATCGGACTCTGTGATGAATATTAATTGCTGGTTGTTTCGCCAGGGTTAAATTGCCGTTGTTTATCGCACGTATGTGCATGTACAAAAGACCGGTCTTTTAATAGAATTAAAATGTTACCATGTTTTGTTTAAAATAGCAACATTATCAAGACATGTTAAGTGCAAACAACTCAAAATGAATAATTGTTCTTTTAACCTCCGACGCAGCAAATTTTCGAATGTCATTTTAATATTCATTTGGACTCCCTTAAGTCATAGTGAACGTCGGATTCATGGAATTTACTGAAAATGTCTTCTAAACATAAAGATTTCCTTTCATGGGATGACGACATAGATTTACATTTGGTATTAGGTGATTATACTGATGATGAGGCAAACAATAAATCGCAAGCAAGCACGAAAGAGCTGTGCTATATTTGTCCTGTTTGTGGTGCGGAATATAAAAGTGTATCAGGATTTCGAGGTCATGTCATGAAAAAACATCAACAGAATTTACGAGGTAATAAATATTGGATGCATTTTTTAGTTCTGCATTTTGCGTACAAACCAAACAAAAAACAAGAAAGGTTTTCGTGTTTTAGTAGTTCTATATATATATATATATACTCATATTTTATTCGTTTTATTATCATAAATATCTCAAACAATCAATATATAAAACAACATTAATAAATCAAATCCTCGCACATGCAAGTAAGATATCCAAAACAGTGGACACATGATAGGGTGTAATAATGATGAGACAATTGAATCTGGCATTTACAGTTACTACTTAATAGTGTGTACAAAGGAGTTTAGTGTTTTATTCCTTTAATTATTTTCAAAGAAATGAATATAAAACGTGTTATAGAATGGTTTTAACAAAATTATGGACAAAGATTTAAATGCAGTTAATAGAACATAAAAGTTTATTCTGACTTAAGCATGTTAAGCTAATCGTCATTTACATTACATTTACAATAACAGCATGCTTTTGAAGTAAATACAAATCATGCATTACTTCGAAAAAAGTTCAATTTACAATATAAGGAATAAACATGTTTTCCCTCCTTTGTTTCCACAACTCTGTTTGTAAATTTTTTATTTCATGTTTCTGCTCGTTTAATTTCATATTGAGTTCCTGTTTAGTCATGTCTCTATGTTTAAAGTTTGTGTGGCTGTATTTTCGGCACGAATTTAGTCTGCTTTCAACCCTATTTTTCCTGCTTTGTAATAAGTAAAAGTACTTTTTGCAGGCTGTACACTTTTTTGATGTGGACAGCATGTCACATTTCACAGATCTAATAGTGGAATTATATCTCTCTCCACTGGCATGTGTTGCGTTGAAGTCCCCTTCCCTGTACGCCACAATTTCTGGGGAGTTGTTGCTGGACAACCCTGATCCAATGGGAACTAAATTTGAAAATTCCATCTCAGGATTTCCTATACAGACATCAAATTTTAACAGTCTTTCCAATAACACCAGAACATAAGCAACGCGATTGATATGTTGTGGCAGTCCAGTCCATATTTGGTGAGATCTCGGAATGCATTTCCGATGCACATAGACAGAGCACGTAAAATCACTCTTAATTTCAACCGATAACTTGATTGCTGTCAGACTGTCATTTGCGTACAACTGTAACATTTGAATTGATTGCTCTGATTCCTTTACAACGAACTGAGATGAAATATTTTGAAGTTTAAGTTCCACAGCAAAGTCTGAGAAGGTTGTCGTCTCCACCTCCATTTCTAGAAGCCCTGAACTACATTCCATCACATCAGCTTCAGGCTTATCATTGTTTGTCTCCTGGAAGGAGTCAAGCTCATATGTGGAGTCTTCATCAATAGCATAACTATGATCACGTGTGAACTGCACATTTTCACTTTCTGACTGGGTAGAAGAATCTGTTGTAGCTTTAATGTTCACCAGGGGTTCACTGGCAACATGGTTTTCTTCCTTTGGCTGTTCAGATGTTATGTAGTGGTACTTGCGTTTCACCGTAAGGGATCCTCTTTTGCGTTTTCTAGGCATTCTAAAAGCATAAAACCAAACATAATCTAAAAATCAGTTAATAAAATGTTTACACAGTCACCACCATTTATTGAAAATATGGCTTGCCACCATAGGAAGACTAATAGACTATGCCACCTTTTTCCACATTTTTCGAAACGTGAATACAACTATAGATATGCAAACTTTCATTCATCTTCTTTGAGCTATTACAAAGCTATGTGTTTTCAAAAAATGCATTTAAAATATGCACCATACATTTCATTGAAATGTAACATTGGTACAAACACAAACAATAATAGTGCTTGTATTGACCAATCCCTAAGAAAAAGCGGAGACAAATGTTAATCTCAATTGTTTTTTTAAATAATTGATTAAGGACTAATATTGTATCATCATTGAGCTTATACAAATCAAGAACTTTGCAAATAATGCAAATTAAATGTACACCACACAATGTACTGAAGTGTACAATTTGCTAACCCTTAGCATGCTGGTAAATTTGTCGTCTGCTAAAGTGTTGTCTGCTGAATTTCTAAAATTAGTATTTTCTTAGATTTTTGCACAGAATACTTTCAGAATAGCAAACAGTTTGAATCCTGATGAGACGCCACGTTTTGTGGCGTCTCATCTGGATCCAAACAGTTTACAAAGGCCTTTAAAATTCGATTCCAGCGCTGAAAGGGTTACGATACCAACATGAATAATATAGGGCTAGTATTTACAGAGCCTTGGCCCTTACGCAAAAAGCAATGACATATGTAAATAAAACTGAAAGTGGTCTAACAATTAAAAAATGACTAAAGTTGTATTGTCCTTGAGCTTATACAAAGTTATGAGTTAGTAAATAATGCAAATTAAATGTAAAACACACAATGCATTGAAGTGTCACATTTCTAAAGATACCAACATGATTATCATAGGTCAATTATTGACCGAGCCTTTTTAAAAGAGCATTGACATACACATTCAAAACCAAGACTGGTTAAAAAATAAAAAATAAATGACTACAATTGTATAATCTTTGAGCTAATACAAAATTATGCCTTTGCAATTCATGTAAATAAAATGTGCACCACACAATTTATTGAAGTGTAACATTTGCAAAAATACCAACATGATCAAAATAGTGCTACTATTGACTGAGCCTATTGAAAAAAGCCGCAACATATGTTGATAACACGTTAAGTGCTAAAAAAATTAAAAAATAACTGAAATTGTATCATCTTGGAGCTAATACAAAATTATGCCTTTGCAAATAATACAAATAAAATTTGCATCACTCAATGCATTGAAATGTAATGTTTGTAAAGATACCCATAAGATTAATATAGGGCTTGTATTGACTGAGCCTTTCGAAAAGAGCCACGACATATGTTGATCAAACTGATAGTGATTACAAAATAAAAAAAATGACTAAAATTGTATTATCTTCGAGCTAACACAAAATTTTGCCTTTGCAAATAATGCAAATTAAATTTGCACACACAATGAATTGAAATGCAACGTTTGTAAAGATACCAACATGATATATATAGGTCTAGTATTGACTGAGGCTTTCAAAAAGAGCCACGGCATATGTTGATGAAACTGAAAGTGGTAAAATATAAAAAAAATGACTAAAATTGTATTGCCTTTGTGGTCATTCAAAATCATGAATTTGCTAATAATACAAATAAAATTAGCATCACACAATGCGTTGAAATGTAATGTTTGTAAAGATACCCATAAGATTAATATAGGGCTAGTATTGACTGAGCCTTTTGAAAAGAGCCACGACATATGTTGATCAAACTGATAGTGATTACAAAATAAAAAAATGACTAAAATTGTATAATCTTTGAGCTAATACAAAATTATGCCTTTGCAAATAATGCAAATTAAATTTGCACCACACAATGCATTGAAATGCAACGTTTGTAAAGATACCAACATGATACATGTATATATAGGGCTAGTATTGACTGAGCCTTTCAAAAAGAGCCACGACATATGTTGATGAAACTGATAGTGGTAAAAAATAAAAAAATGACTTAAATTGTATTGCCTTTGTGCTCATTCAAAATCATGAATTTGCTGATAATACAAATAAAATTAGCATCACACAATGCGTTAAAATGTAACGTTTGTAAGAATACCAACATCAATAGTATAGAGCTTTATTTGACCAAGCCTTTTGAAAAAAGCCACGACACACGTTTCTCGGATTATGGAAGTGTAAACAATGATACGCATGATATGGTGAAAATACCCACCGTTGTTTTATAAGTAAATACAAAGCATAGTCGAAAACAAATGAAACAATAAGATGTATCAAACTCAACAAACCTTTGCAATGAATACTTCTGTGTTGGCAACACTTGGTTAATTTGTACTCTTATTCTTTCCCGATTGCTTTGTCACGGTCTCGCTTTGTCAAAATGGCGGCTGTGAAAATTTGCCTCGAAGCGCGAAGTCTCGTTGGGTCGCAAGTCTCGTTTCCCTTTTGCGTAACAACGCGTTAGCTTGTTCTTCGGTTCAGTGAGTGTCTCATCCCTTTGTTTGTATAGGTCCCTGCACAAGCTCAAAAGTAAAGAAACTTTCTGGTCCACAACAACTGTACTGCGACTTGATTGATTGGGCCCAAAGTACTGGGTGTGGATGGCCATCTGATATTGTCGAGGACAGTGGAAAACAAGCCCTTAAATCTCTCAGCAATGCCTTGTGGTACGTAGATCACTGCCATGCAAGACTGAAAGATGCCGGTTGTCATGTTCCAACTGAATTAAACAAATTTCAAAATTACAACAACTACAAATTACTTAGGCACAGACCACCTATTGTAAAGGCAGCCAGACTTGGCGAATTGGTTGGTGATCTATACTCCGCCCTTAGTTTGCCATCATTGTGTGATGAACAAAACACAGTGTTAGCCAAAATCATGGGTGAATTAGCAGAATCTCTAAAACAATACAAAAACAGACTTGAAAATGATAACCAAAAACACCAAAACATAATTCATAAAAGAGAAACAGCTAACTGCGGTGACTCGAACTCGGTTTGCATAGATCCTGTAACACCGTCCAATGTTAAGGTTCATGGGGGGGGATAAAATTCATTGAAACTTCGCTTTGGTTTTTCTTCATTGAATGTGGTACAATAACAGGGTTTTTTTAAGAGAAAGGGGAAGACGCTGGACGCTGGGTGAAAGGGGAAAAAAGAGTGCGAAAGAGACATATTAGGGGAAAAAATAAAAACTGTTCATTTCAATGTCTATAACTCATCCAAAGAGGCATGTCTCTGTCCTTTTCGTTCTTAAACACATTTAACACATATTAAAGTCAAAGTCCTTAATAAAGTTGCAGGTGTAGATCTAATAATGGGAAATGTTTTCAACTATGTACTGGGGCCGGGGGAAGATGTCAATTTTGTGATTTCAATTTCATGATGAATGGGTTGACGATCTTGATCTGCTACAGTATTGGAAGGGAAAGGAGCAGCAGCTGCCGATTTTCTACTTTCACTTTCACAATGTTCGATGTTGATTACCTCAGAATCCTGCTGGGTTTTAACAGTTTTTGATGATTCTTTCTTAAAAAATGCCTCGATGCGTTCAGTAACTTCCGAGTCTGAACGTTTTATTTTGTTTGTGTAAGAACGCCAATTGTGAGACATTTTTTTCTATTTTCACGTTTATATCTTGGCTTGCACATAGCCCGGATGAAAATTCGACTGGTTTCCGGTAATTAATTGACGAAACACCCTTCTCGCGCAAGACCGGTATCCAGTAAAATAGTCACATGATTATTACGATTAGTTGCCCAGTTTACATGACGTAATTTAAGAGCTATATTTAGAATAACTGGGATTCCCAGATTTTTTGTGTTCGTCTGGAGAGAGAGAGCGAGATCGTTGTACATGGTGCAAATTGGATAATTGTCGAATGACCAAAGGAAAAATAAACATTTCTTTGAGAGAAAATATTATATTATGGTGAAAATTGATACTTTTTGTGGAGAAATTGTATTTTGAGGGGAAAAATTCTGGTAGGGGAAGATGCCGAATATCGGCGTCACTTTCTTAGTAAAAAAAAAACCCTGAATATGGTCAAACTATATATCATTTTAAAGCTAAAGACAGATAGAATAACATAAACACATTTTTGACATTCAATATTTGTGTGCTTTATTCATATTTTGGTTTAAAACAAATACTTTTTACACTAATTTACAAAATCTCAATCTAAAGTTAGGAAGGATATGCACTACCTTAAGTTGAATAGATACAAAGCTATATACATATACAAGGTCAAGTTACCAACATTTCACAGCAAATTATTGTCATAAAACAACAAATGATTTTTTATTCAACTGCCTTTTTTGGATAAATATCCTAAACATAGTTCTAAAAATAACTAAAACGTAACTACTTTTTAAAAATCCAGGTATGGTGGATAATTAAGAGTCACAACTCTATTTCAAAGGCTTAACAATTTTGTTATTTACCTCTCAACCAAATTGCAAATTTTAAACCATCTCAAATTGAAATAGATTGCAGACGACATATAAAATTGTAAAGGAATATAAAGAGATTGTCAAAACGATTGATTTTATATTTCGATTCCTTCTACCCATTTGAAAGCGTGGCCATCGCTGTGATCCGTAGAAAAACATGCAAAACAAATCGGTCGAAACCACGTGCAGTGGTGAGAAAACCGGGTATGTGTATACACATACCTGAGATAACACATACTTATTTTGACAGTTGGGTGGCAACTAGTAAAACAACTATTAACATTAATCAGCAAGAGATCGCACTAAATAACAGAAATGACCACGTAGAGATATCATCACTTACCCTATTTCAAATATTTTCCAGCTGAAAATTGTCCCCCATACGTCTTTTTTAGTTAATTTGTATTGTTTTTCTGGAGCATAAGTGCATCTCACAGAATATCCATCCAACTTCCGTTGTTTTCACTTTCGTTATTAAAAACTCCGTTTAAAAGAATTATTTTTACTTTTAGATTGTTAAAGCGATGTATTATTATATTTTATCAATAGATTAGTATACCGTGATGAATTGAACGGAGTAACGTATCGATCTTTCTGTCAGTCTGTAAGCGTACTATTTTATGCGCAATAATAAAGTACATGCGATTCGACAACGATTGTAAACATTGGTGAAATGCTTCTTACATAGTTATTCTTTTGAGTGTTTATGAGGTCTGATCGTGCAGTTTGCAAACATCAACGGAAAGATTACAATCCAATGCATTTGTCATCGTCAACCGTTTGAAATGTCAATTAGGCGATGAGTGAGTTTTTAGCATGTTTCTTTCTATTTTATGAATTTACAAATGGCTGCCCCCATGGTGATGAAATGACATGTGTTCGAGTTTTGATATTTCTAGATATGCAAACTTTTTTTACTATTTAAGCGTAACTTGCCCTCGTCAATGTCGATATTATTCACTAGTTATATAATTTTCCCCCGAAATACGTGGAATAAACATGATTCAGATTTTTGAAAATAATGTATATTTTAGTGTTAAAATCGCTTTTTATTTTGATTGATTTTGTGGATGTTATGATACGTTGATGTACAAAATTGGTAGCAGTTTGAAGGAAAAACATCCATTAAAGCATATATGTATACATTATCAATGTGGCACTCTTCCTTTAGTCAAATTTGAGTTCAATGCTAGGGGTCCCACATTTTTCAAAATGAAGCCTCTACATGAACCTTAAAGAAGAATATAGTCATTTAAACGAGACAGTAGTGAAAACATCAGATTATACATGTGCACCTTGACAAGTTTTGTCCCGATAATCGTATTGAACGTCGCAAATTCATCAAAAACCTTCGTTAGTCCAAACCGATTATGTTGTATAGGGTTGCTTATGGAGGAAGCATAGGAACATTAAATTTCATTTGGAGTGTTCCAGTAAGTCAAACAGAAGACAAAACGTCCCGCAACATGAAAGTTATCTCTCAAATTTCAGAAGATCTTCCGACGTTCTCAAGCAGGGCTATGAGACAAGAATTTATTGACAAGTTTATAAGTTATGTGAAATGCCCAAAGTCAGTCATTAGACACATGTATTTTAGCCTAACAGGGCATGAAGAAAGTGCCAATTCTTCCAGTGAAAAAGAAATTAATGAAAGGGTGTCGAAGATCATAGGAGCAGATGACTCTCAGTTATTGATTGATTTACGAGCAACTAATGGCTCTGATACATATTATGATTCCTTTTTTGAAGAAATGGGAAAGTGCTTTGAAGAACAGGTTTTACAGGTCAGTGAAAGACGAAAATGTGATGAAATGTATTTGCCATTGGCAATTTCAATAGAGACTTAAATAAAGAATGACATTTGTAAAAGAGTGCCTGATGGAACACCCATTCCTAGCAATGAAACGATCCGACTGCAGTTTTGTCCCAGTAATCCATTTCATAAAACTGCTCTAAGGTACACTGGTCAGTTCAATGTAAAATTCCGTGTGCAGACACGCCAGGCAAGAGTTTCACATCCTGATTCACACTATGCTGCAAAATACTTTCAGTATATGAAAGAATTGTGTGTGATGTTTAGAGACAGTACTATGTTCTTATGCATGGACGACAAGGCGATAGTTCCAGTGGGAGAACCAGGAATCCCTATATCGACTGGAGTAAGAGGGCATAACAAGGTTCTAACACCTTCAGTGGGACCTGTATTAGTTGCAACTGACCATGATTTCATCTTTGCGGTCTTGTTCCTGTAGTTGTTCTTGTCACAGAAATTCCTAGGGACTCCAAAGACAGCTTCTTCTCAGGGGACATGCATGTGACAACAAAAGAAAAGGTATTCAGCCCATCTAGCCTATTTAGACATGCTGCTGAAGTTATTGAACTCGTAAGATTAAATGATGCCTACTCTGCAGATGCATTAAATTTGAGAACCCCAATCATGTGCCTTTATACTGATGGAGGACCGGATCATAGAGTCACTTATGAAACGGTTAAGTTGTCGCTCACTCTTATCTTCATGCATTTAGATTTGGACATGCTAATTGCACTCCGAACAGCACCATCACATAGTTGGACCAACCCAGCTGAACGTTGCATGTCCATTTTAAATTTGGCCTTGCAGCATGTTGCGCTAGACAGAGATGAAATGGAACAGAAGTATGAACAGATGGTTAAAAACTTGTCTTCTCTAACTGCAGTAAGAAACCAAGCCAGACTTAAAGATGGTCTGAAAGAGGCTTTCAAGAAAAGTATGGAACCAGTGGTTGATCTTGTGAACAAACGTTTCTCACAAATGAGCTTGAAAGGAAACCTTGTTAAAACTTTGAAAGGGGTATCAGATGAAGAGATCACATCCATCTTAGATATCACTGGTGTTGGCTTTGGAGCAGATAGTCCAGTAGCCACAGCTGACACAAAAAGCGCTGAATTGAAGAAAAGCAAGCATCTGCAGGAAAAACAAACTAAATTTATTTTTTTAAGAAAAAATGCATAGATAATGTCCTGCTTGTCTGGAAATGATATAATAATTGTTGTTCTCAGTAAAATTATATTGATATAACTGTATATTGCCCTCTACTAAAATTGCTTATGGTCACTGATTACATAATACATATTTATATTAGTTTTTAATATGTTACTTCCAATTTAAGTATTTGTTTCGCATTAAATTAATATGCGCCAGTGCGTATACTATTATCTATTACAGAAAAACAAATAAAGGTTTTTAACATTCAACCTTAAAATATGCATCTGGCACAGGCAAGCAATTTGTCTAGGTTATGGAAAGTTTAATTGTGTCGCTTTCTGAGAAAACTGGGCACAATGCATGTGCGTAAAGTGTCATCCCAGATTAGCCTGTGCAATCCACACAGGCTAATCAGGACCGACATTTTCCGCCTATACTGGATTTTTGCTAAGAAGAGACATTATTTAAACGAAAAATTCCATAAAAGCGGAAATTGTCGTCCCTGATTAGCCTGTGTGGACTGCATTAAGCATTATGTCCAGTTTTCTCATAACAATACACAATTATTCAATTTTAAAAGTTAAATGTTTACCGGGTAACATTATTAATTTTTTTATTAAATATTGGATATTGTGAAGACTATGCTGTCTTATTAACAATATTAATGAAAACGTGTGTTTATTATATTTTATAATGAAAAATTAACCTGTGTATAAAGATTCATCTTGTTTAAAAAATGAAAAAAACAACAACATGTTAATAATATGGAAGAGCGTCTATAAACATCAGTGTCCTTTCTTTTAAAGGATTTCTTTGAGAGGCATGCAGAATCCAGCCACTACTGCTTCCAGTTAAAGAAGTGTTTATCCGATGAATGTGGCTACTGCTCAGTCAACCCAGTCCGAGATCAGGATGTTTTTGACCGCCTCAGGTTCCTCTCTGAACCAAAGCCGGACGAAAATGGTGAACACTACCTACTATTCAGTGAGGTATATTCATCGCATTTGTATTCCATTGTATGCTATATTTATTGAATGGATGAAATTGTGTAAATTACAAATCTATTTTGGAAACGTAGTTATTTTAATGATTTAAATGATAATGTGTGACTATTGTGTTTAGAAACTGGAATCAACAT
The DNA here is from genome assembly GCF_020536995.1 of Dreissena polymorpha. Classification (NCBI taxonomy): domain Eukaryota; kingdom Metazoa; phylum Mollusca; class Bivalvia; order Myida; family Dreissenidae; genus Dreissena; species Dreissena polymorpha. Next base: position 105,183,318 of record NC_068361.1, on the reverse strand, counting down.
TTGAGATAAGATTTAAACATGCTAATTCAATTATATAAATTATAATAACATAATAATAATTCCAGTTGTTTGGGAAAGCCCTGACAAGTACAGACCCTCAACCAGACCATGTGGAACCTATGATGAGGAATTACAGAACCATGATAAAGAGAATCGAGAAATTTTGAGGGTAATGATGATTATAATATTTTAGAAGCTCGCAAATCACTTAACACTTTATTTCATGTTTATATTATTATATTTAGGTCAAACTGTCAAACCTCATTGTAAGGTCGCCGTGGCAAAGTGGATATGGTGTCCGCCTAGCGACCGAGAGGTCACGGGTTCGATCGCCATAGTAGGAGCGAGCTTTAGATCTCCCCATAGACACCAAGTACTGGTTCTAATCCCAGGAAAAGGACTCTAGAGCGTTTCAAAAAAGCCTAAGCCTTTCAATGCAATCGAGCTAAAATAAATAGGTTTAAACTAAACCTCATTGAATTACAACTGTGATATTAAAATAAAAATCAGAGAAATATTCCAAGTGCATTTTTGTTGCAGTATACATCTGTTCCTTCTACCACCTGGCAATTGGCAACACCTAGAGAAAAAGTGATCATGTCAAAATGATGATATCATGGTGCCAACATTTTTGCAGGCTGGAAAGTGAAGCGGGCATTTTGCCATAAAAAGCATTTTTTAAATATATTTGCTTTCATTACACTATATCTTTCCATGTTGTTTTAGAATGAGAAGCTTTGAGATGCTGTCCTTTGCGGAGAATGTAGCAGGCCAAGATGTGTCTTCAGTCCAAACAAGCGTGACCGACAACAGGTAAACATTTTGTAAAAATACAATCTACAGCGTGTTTCAACATTATAGGATCATAACATGTTGGTTACATAATTTATAAGAGTCTAAATTAACATCTAAACATCACAGTTATACACAGTGAGGCAGGATAATAACGTATTGATCCAATAAATTGATATGAATGATACATATTTTTACAGATCAGAAAAAAGCTCTTTGGCTTGTTGGTTTGCAACTTAGAGCCCGAATATTTTTTGTTAATGTCTGATCAAACACGGTATGTGTTAATATATCACCAGATTGACATTGCAAAACATTGTTTTTATTTCAAACCATCAAAGGCCCATTCAAGATATAAATAGTTGTAAAACAAAAAATGCATTGATAAATGATAATCTTAATATGAAGGAAATCCATTCTTTTTTGCTTTGATTTGAATAGTTTTCAAGTCTAATACTGCTGCAAACACAAAGGTTGGGAGGCAGTTTATTGGAGTCACTCTGTCTCAATCCTTCTGGCAATTTGTTTGCGTGCGAATCACCATAAAGTGTAGATTAACATGACAAAATTTTCACACATATTCAAGTATTCCTTAGTTACATGTATGTGCTCTTGACCTTAGCCAAGACATAGCTGCCATCAATTCCATGTCTATGAAGAGGCTTTGGAGAAGTATTACAGTAATAGAAATGTAGTAATATGGGAAATTTTACTAGCCTGAGTCAGAATTTTCGAGCGCAACCATTTGTGTACAGTTTTTTTTTTATTTAATCCTTCGAATACATGGCAATTTTCTTCGTACTTTCATCTTTCTGAAAGTAAGCTTCTAATGGTAGTTGATTAAAGTTGCTCAAATTCTTTTTGGAAATGAAAAATAGCGAAAATAAAATTAGAAATTGTTTAATATCTGTTTTATGAATTTTACAAGCATTTCAGGCTGGTAAAATTGGGAATTTCTATAAGCCTGAAAAAAGACCATATATTTTTTCTGTTTGGATAGGGCGAATAATGATGACTGTCAATTTTGTGAAAATCTCCATAACATTTCACTTCCTTGCAGGAGGAATTCTTGCGGAACATTAAGGCATGCCATTCGTATATCTGTGGAGATCACTTGGAAGATGCACCTGATCTGTATGTTTGGTGATGCGTGACCTGCAGCTCTGAGGTGGAAACAGCTTATTACTCAACCAAGTGTCGGCATTACCTACCACCAGTATGCATCCAATGTGGAACTCCTGACAGTCTGTTAGATGACAACGATGCATATGTTGCAGATTTGTATACAAAATATTCCATAGTCAGGCCAATTTGTGTGTCTTGTCGACATTCTGGAAAAGAGGCAAAAACATGGGGCACCAAGAAGTTTGTAAAAAAACAAAGTCAAGTGAACTTATTCAAGCCTTCAAACGTTCCTACTTTGATTTGGTTTGGTAATGAGACCAAAGCAAAAGTATGTGTTTATGATGACCATCATCATCATGTTTATAAATGTTAACCTGTTGTGATTGAAAATGAAAAATCATGGATTGGAATAAAGAGCAAATGCTTTAACTTTTAAAAATATTAGTGTTTCGTATTTGCCAGTTTAATTTCTATTTCTACAGATTTTAATTGTTTTGTGTTAAGATTAAAGTTGATACTAGTCATTTGTGATTGCACTTTTCTTGGAAAAGTATGTTTTATTGTAAATTGATGTGTTTTTAGCTCACCTGAGCGATAGCTCGGGGTGAGCTATTGTGATCACTCAGCATCCGGCGTCCGGCCGTCCGTCTGTCTGTAAACAATTTGTAAACATCTTCTTCTACTAAACCATTGAGCCAATTTCAACTAAATTTCATGTGGAGCATCCCTAGGTCATGGGACAAAAGATTTGTTAAAAAAAATTGGATCACATAACCAAGATGGCCGCCATGACCATATATGGTAAAAACCTTAAAAAATCTTCTTGTCAGAAACCGCTCATCAGATTTTAAATTTTTTTCACAGAGATGACCTTTGAAGGCTCCCCTGAAAAAGTTGTTCAAAGAAATTTGATTCGTCAAAAAACATGGCTGCAGGAGCTCGTTGAACTTTGCTTGTTTATTCGTTTTTGCCTATTTTGTGAAAAATTTCAAAAATCTTCCACATTTTTTGTCCGATCCTTTCCAAATTTGCACAGTGTCTTTATATCAATGAGGACACGAACCCTACAAAAAATGAGCATTATTGGTTCATGAAGTACAGAATTACCTCCCCTTGAATTGAGAAAATGGTGTTTATGCAATAAAGTCCAAATTTTTCATCCAATTCTTTCCAAACTTGTAAGGATTTAGCATGGTTCAAACAAGGGAAACAACTACGGTTTATGCATGTTCTTTTTATTACAGATTTGCCTCCCTTTAATTCATTCAAAATCTCATTTTACAGCAGAGATTCCAAATCTGACCTGTAAATGAGCCCCATATTTACTGCCAGTGCTAGGTTACCTTTTCCCATTTGATCATTCTTGGTCTTGTAATGCTGCTACTGCTTCTGCTACTGCTACTGCTACTACTACTACTACTACTACTACTACTACTACTACTACTACTACTACTACTACTTCTACTACTACTACCACTACTACTACTACTACTACTACTACTACTACTACTACTACTACTACTACTACTTCTACTACTACTACTACTCCTACTCCTACTACTACTACTACTACTACTACTACTACAACTACTAGTACTACAACTACTAGTACTACTACTACCACCACCACCACCACCACCACCACCACCACCACCACCACCACCGTTACTACTTCTACTACTACTGCCACTACTGCTACTACTTTTACCACTACTACTACTACTACTACTACTACTACTACTACCACTACTACTACTACTACTACTACTACTACTACTACTACTACTACTACTACTACTACTACTTCTACTACTACTACTACTACTACTACTACTTCTACTACTACTACTACTACTTCTACTACTACTACTACTACTTCTACTACTACTACTACTACTACTACTACTACTACTACTACTACTACTACTACTACTACTACTACTACAACTACTATTACTACTACTACTACTACTACTACTACTACTACACCACCACCACCACCACCACCATTCACAGTGACAAAAAACGTATTCACACAATGGCTGCTACTACAACTTATAGCCCATATAGGGGGGCATGCATGTTTTACAAACAGCCCTTGTTTCTATGGGATTTTAACCACAACTGTTCATGTTTATCTCCGACACATATTTTTAGGTCACCTGTCATGAAGTGACACGGTGAGCTTATGTGATTGTGTGATGTCCGGCGTCCGTTGTGCGTGCCTGCGTGTGTCCGTGCGTCCGTCCGTCAACAATTTGTTTGTGTAGACAGTAGAGGTCACAGTTTGCATCCAATCTTGATGAAATTTGGTCAAAATGTTTATCTTGATGAAATCCGGTTTGGGATTGTATTTGGGTCATCTGGGGTCAAAAACAAGGTCACTAGGTCAAATAATAGAACAACCTTCTGTAGACGATAGAGGTCACAGTTTTCATCCAATCTTTATGAAATTTGGTCAGAATGTTTATCTTGATGAAATCTGGGTTGGGATTTTATTTGGGTCATCTGGGGTCAAAAACTAGGTCACTAGGTAAAATAATAGAAAAACCTTGTGTAGACACTAGAGATCACAGTTTTCATCCAACCTTTATGAAATTTGGTCAGAATTCTTGATGAAATCTGGGTGGGATTGTATTTGGGTCATCTGGGGTAAAAATCTAGGTCAAATAAATAGAAAAACCTTGTGTTGACAATAGAGGTCACAGTTTTCATCCAATATTTATGAACTGTGGTCAGAATGTTTATCTTGATGAAATCTGGATTGGGATTGTATTTGGGTCATCTAGAGTCAGGAACTAGGTCACTAGGTCAAATCATAGAAAAACATTGTGTAGACAATAGAGGTCATAGTTTTCATCTGATCTTAATGAGTCAGGTGAGCGATTCAGTGCCCTTATGGCCCTCTTGTTTAAATAGTCACGCTAAATTTTGTTCTACTACTATTGTTACAAATATATATTATAGTACTAGTCATTTAATAAATATCCTAGAACTGATACTAGTCTTTTTATGCCCCCGGTAGGGTGGCATATAGCAGTTGAACTGTCCGTCTGTCTGTCCGTCCGAAAACTTTAACATTGGCCATACTTTTTGCAATATTGAAGATAGCAACTTGATATTTGGCATGCATGTGTATCTCATGGAGCTGCACATTTTGAGTGGTGAAAGGTCAAGTTCATGTAAAAAAAATATAATATAATTTCAAAGCGGCGCAGTAGGGGGCTTGGGTTTCTGACAAACACATCACTTGTTTGGCACTCAAATTAGACAAATATATGTCACTGTGCTATGTTAAAATAAAGGGCTCCTACTAATCACATCTATTAATAGTTTTGATTAAAAGGCATGTGTTTTATATTAAAATAAAAAACTTTAACTATCCATTTCTTATTGTTCTTTCATTAGGAAGTTATGTTTTTTTTACTTTACAAAACTTTAACTTCTCATTTCTAATTTTAACATTGCTAAACTAACCAAAGTAATGCATTTGAGTATAATGTATACTACTATAACCTATGATATTTAGAACTTATACAGATTCAAGATATTTCTTATGCTTGATGTTAAGCATATTATTTATTGTCATGTTATTTAATTTTCATTGACAGAAGACTGAGCTTCTTATATAACTTTGCTAGTGAAAAGTACAGTGTACCATGTTAACATTTAGTAGTCACTACCTGTTGTGAATAAGCAGAATAACTATTGGAGAATATTTTGTTTATCATACTTTTACAAACATTGGACTAGAGTTAAACATAGTTAGTACTACTAAATGACCTTGTGTTTGTATTTTGAAGATATCATGCATTTATTTGGCAACAAATATCAATTTACAGAGACAATATATCTATTTTTTATTTTTCGCTCTTCGCTCGCCTGTGATTTTTTTTAAAATAGAATAAAAATTAATGTATGTTTAAGTCGCTCGCTCCTTTTTTTGGGGGCTAAAATCCGTAGAACAAATCATCAATTTGTTGTGGCCTTAAGAGTCATGTTAACTCAATTTTGCGTCGGGTCTTTCCATGTATTTTACCAAATAAATTTCAGATAAATTATTAATTATTAATTTACAATCGAAACATAATTTGCTCATCTTGTTACAACTCTGAACATTAAAGTGAAAATAAAACCATGGTGTCCGTTTTGGATGAGTTTATTCAAGTGTTTAGTAAAGCAGATATGTCTTTCTCAAAAAAGCATCGTGAACGATGTCAACATACGTGTCGGTTGTCTCCGTTGGAAGATCGCTGTACAACAAACCTGAACATGTGGTAAGATTTCTGAACCGCACACATAGCTTTTGGGGGAATTTGTTTTGAAATTATTCATACTACGTTAGCATGAGCACTAAGCACGGGTGTAAAACATGAACCAGGAAAGTGTAAATACGTTAACTGACCGCCGTGATATGGGTGAAATATGAAAGAAATGGCCTCTAATACATTGAACCCACCCATGCCTTCCTCAACCACCCCCTCCCCGAAATACTAGTAAACAAATTTGGTTGTAGAGCATTACTAAGTGTCATTAATTTGTTAGATTTTAAGGTAAATGTGTCCATTTATTTAATATGTTCAAAAACCTTAAGTCAGGTACGTATTAAACATTTAAACAGCGTAATAATCATGAAATTATTATTATCAAAAATTATTTTGTCTTCACGTCTTTTAAAGGCCAATAAACACTCAAAATTTATGAATATGTACAATATTTGGAAAAATAAAGTTAACATATAATAATCTATGCTCCTTATGGCAATATCCAAGCTTTCAACGCTAGATGTGGTCTGGTGAGATAGATTTAACGCGAAACAAAATGCTCGTGTTTATTATTATGTGTAACAATATAATTCATGGGAATTTCCGGCTTCGATATCCGAACATTTATGAGCGAACGCGAGATTGGCTTCGGGCAGCTTCGGAAGCACGACGTAGCTCTCATGAATACGTCGTTATTCCGAAGCTGCACAAAGCCAGTCTCGCGTTTGCTTGTAAATGTTCGGATATTGTGGCTGGTAATAAACATGGAATATATTGTCGCACAGCAAATTAAAATGAGTATTTTGTTTCTCGTTAACTCTATATGTTCCAATACTATATCAAGCGTTTAAATTTTAGCTATTTCTATAAGAAACGATGTTTTTATGGGTTAATTTTATATAACGCAATATTTTGCGAAATACTCGTTGATTATGAGTATCTATGTTACTTTAAATGAAAGCTATGTACGTATAGAGTTTCGTATAGTGTTCGAGTAATTTCCTGCAACAGTACCCCGAAGGCCGCACAAAGGGCCTGCCTGAAAACAATATGCCAATGTGCACCACTCTATCACTTTTCATCTCCTGATGTATACTAATAACATGATTTTACGTACTTAACAAACACGTTTTCATTAATCCTTAATTTGTATAATAAGGAACTTGTTAACCTACTTTCGTATTGCCATAACATGTTATTTAATTAAGCAAAACTGAAATTTTTCAAATGGTTTGTAATAATTGTAGTAAGATTTAAAACGATAAACAAATAACAAAAAAGTGCATGCAGTTGAGTTTGAAGCCTGGGCCTCTAGAAGCAAAAGCAAGCGTTTTTATCACCATATCACGCAGGCGTTTGATTGTTTATTACACTTCAAACGGTATGACGGTTTTGCAATTATCGATGAAAAACATCGTGATAATAAATTCTAACATAATTGTTTACATGATGATTTATGAAATTAACAATATTAAACAAAGGCATTGAAACAAAATATTAATCAAACGAATATAAATTATTTTTATGAATTGCTATTGAACTTAAAAAAAAAGTTTAAACAACTAACAAGTTGTTTTTGTTTTTTCGAAATAACCGAGGTTAAGCCGCCTTTAGCAAACATTTCAGTTTTGTATTTTAAACTTATGTCGCGTTTTACTCGAAAATTATTGCTTATAGAGTGCTTAAACTCTACTAAATTACTAACCATATGTTTGCGTCCGAACTTTTATAGTTTGGTTGGCAGGTTTTCGATACAATTGGAGTTATTGACCCGTTTTATAAACTTGTGTCGCGTGACCATCAAAAAGGGTTGGTGTTGTTAGACATCATGTAAACTTGCGCACCTTCCTATTTTGACTTGGATCTTTTCGTCACAACCGGAGATGCGGCTCCAATTGAACAAAATACATAGTTTGACTTTTGTCTTTCGTAACTCAAAAAAAATAACTATAAGAGGGATGAAACCGCACTCACGCTCGCTCCTCTTTGTTTTGGTTAGGCTATTTTCTTTACAAGCTCAGTTATGACTCGTTTTTTTTAAAGAAACAAAACATACGTTTGTTTAACGTGTGCCACTTGTAACTCAAAAAGTTTTGTTGTTAGAGGTCTAAAACTGTATACACCTAGTTACAAGAGTGTGAACTTGAGCACCTTCATATTTTGGTGTTCAGGTTTTTCCGACATAAGTGCTTTCTTTAGACAAAAGCGGAATGTAGGGTCTATGTTGGTTTCGAGCTCTTGTTACGTACATATGCAGCAGACCGAAACGATTTAACAATTTAAAAGTTCACCTACATGTAAGGATCATACCTATAAAGTTTTGTTAAGCGGTTGAGGAGGAGATACCGTTAAAATGAAAAGTTCACGCATGACACACAACGAAAGGCGATCCCAAAAACTCACATTGTGTTTTGCGCAGGTGATTGCACAATTTAATTCATACCTCAAGTACAAAACACATATTATTATATTTTTTTTCCGCTTCAACAGAAAGAGTTGAATCGCAAATTAGTAATCTGTTAAACCTTAACTTATGATTAAGCCAGTACAAGTTTTTTATGATTCAGATCAGAAAGAACTTTTTTTGTTAAAACAATTTGTCAAAGCAAAACCGTGTCCTTCAGTAACAAACCGTATAAACCACAAAGACAAACTATACTAGTATACCTATCCAAATCGCCACCCGATTACCATGACTAAACTATTATATAGAGCTAAACATTAAATTATGTTAGAAGAAATGCATATTGCCGTTTGATATACTCAATCCACACCACCGATATCAAGTCTATACACATGTTGTTTTTTGAATAATATTTCTCCATTATGTAAACTCGATATAATTTCAAAAGCTTTACTTTGCAATCAAAATCATTGACATGTTGAAGTCGAATCGTTTAAGAAAAAAAAAACACTGTTCTTAGATTTACAAACATACACTTTTTGTCAAAATTTCGATATTGTATAATAATGACATATTACTACATAAACATATAAATAACGCAGTTAATAACATTAACCTAAAGGTCATAACAATACACAGTAACATAATTTATGTAACTATACAAAGTAATTATCTTTAAAAACTGAAAACATTTATTTTGGCATTTTGTATTCGTTTTCGTTAACGAAAGCATGGATCGCTTGTTAAGAATAAACCTTAATTCTAACTGAATAAAATATGATGAATGCAATTATTAAAACATTTCTGCCACCACATTTAACCCTTTGGTAGAACAAGAGCTTTGTCACAGACGAAACAGCAGTTCCCTACCGAGTAAATGTTGTCGGTATGAGAACAGGATCTCCTTATTTCGTCAACCTAGCCTTAGTACTTTTTAGGAACGGTAGGGCACGGTTTGGGTTTTCAATGATTTATGTAATCATAGCAACTACACTTGAGGACTGATGAACAAACGAAAATAACATGCAACATGCATAATCCCCATACGAACATCTGTGAACACATTACATTTGATTAACCTAGCTTAAGTACGTTTTTAGTAATCACATGATTTGGATATTTTGTCCGCAAACATGAATATTCTTAAAATTTGAGTTCTTTTAGAGATATCGCATCATAAAGATCTGTTGGTTTTCAATTATTTCTGTAAGTAATCATAGAAATCACACAATGTTTGTCTGACGAAAAAGAAGAAATAACTTGCACATTCCCCATATATAAGTGTCGATTTGCACACCAAGCGGATGTTGCGATTGAGATTGTAGTAAATATACATCTTAACACATGCAAACATTCAGAAATCGCATCATCTAAGGATATAGCGCCCACTGGATGCAAAAAGGTACTATGGGACATTGAAATTAGAAGGCACATGGTACCTTTTGCACCAATGGGGTAAAATACAACATGGTGGTTCGTTTTTTTAATAAGGTTTTATTGTCTAAGTTATGTCTTTTTCCCACAGTGGATTAACAAATATAGCAACATATTTAAGGAAGAAAGCAAAAATGTAAACAAAGAATACTCTGGTATGTTAACGTTTTGTGCAAATAGTGCTGATAACACACATACTTAAACCATGCCTTAGTAAAAACATGTTTACAAATAGTAGACAACGTTACACTTAACAGCATTTAATAAATAGTGATGGCGAATATTTAGAATGGATCGGGGTGAAAGATTGATGAATACACTGTTTACTTTGCTAATCCCTCGACCATTTATGGTATGCAAATATGATGTCTAAGCAAAAAGACTTACTACAAATATTGAATATTGAAGCAGAAACATGAACAACCTTATTTCCTCAGCAGCATTCAATAGATAGTGATGGCGAAGATTTAGAATGCATCGGGCTGAAATATTGATGAATACACTGTTTTCTTTGTTAATCCCTCTTGTTCTGAAACCAATTATGGTAAGCTAATATGATGTCTAAGCAAAAAGACTTATAACAAGTATTAAATATTGGAGCAGAAAAATAAACAACCTTATTCTTCCATTGACATGCGGAGATGAATCATAGACAAGCAATCAATTAAAATCCTTTTGCTATGACACAAATACAAATACAAATAATGTTCCGAACAAATCATTCATGGTTTCATTATAAAATACACTGTTTCATGCATTCACAAAATTACACTGTAACTCGATCATAGCTGGCTGTTTCAAAGTTGTGTTATTCATGCAAACCCGCTGGTCTCGAGTCTTATGTGTGTACATTGCTAAACTAATGCTGCACACAAGTAACACATTCATGATAATTCGCTACTTATTCGCTATGACCGTGACCGTTATCGGAATGCCTACGCACTGCTTCTCATTCATCTTTGACGGTATCGTCGTTATTTCAGTGCCCATTATTCGCTTCCGGGTTGCATGCTCAACTAAAAAATGGTTTTACACGCTCTAAATACATACCCCTTTAGGAATGAATGAGTTTTTATTTTTTAGATGTTATGAAAGCGAATGGTTTATCACAAAAGATTACAAATAGTCCCGGATATTAGCGTAGCATATAAATATGATATTTCTTACTTAAAGCGCAAAACAAATGAACGGCACGTTATTTTAAAATTAAGAATCTCATAAGCTATTGATATCGGTTAATAAAGAAAATCAATCATAGATATAAATATATCGGGCTATCGACCTCGTGGTTTCAGTCATATGAAAAAGCACTGCAAATTAGTTATATTGACCGATAATCAAAACATTATTTAGAAATATTTTTTTAATTTTAAGCAATATTACACACGACTGTGGGTTAAATCAATCCGTTATTCAAATGTATTTTTATACACACGCATGTATGGTCTGCCAAACCTACCAACAATTGCAAGTTTATATAAATTGCGGTTGAAACATAATCAACTTGGTAGGTCTATCTCATTTGACAACATAGATCTTACGTACTTGCCTGTGGGGCTGATTTGGTGTATGTTATTGGAAAACGATGCAACGTAGACGTTGCCAATAGGGTCGACGACACATTTTGTTGGCAAACTTAGATTTTGGTGTTTATACTCAAACAATTTTTTTTCGGCGTAAGCTGTATTAAGCCAGCTTTTCACCTCTCCTGACTTTTGTAAGTGTCCAATAAAATTCAAATAAAATTTCCCGCGGCTAGGTACGAATGAATACACTTCATTTATTCCATTGGCTGATTTGAGTATTCCACCAGAACATTCGAAACATATCCGCGTCTTTGTAACACTGTTTTACTGCATGAAACAATTTTATTTCTAATGAAAAGGCTTAATAGATAGAACAGTTTTACACTCAATTCTCGACATCAATACAGTTTGTGCGTGCACCTTTTATTTTCAGAGAATTACCAGCGCAACGCGTTTATATTTAAAGGCTATGTTCTCCAATTTAGTACTTACTTCCATATTCTTGTCAACATGTTAACATGTAAAAGTATAAAGAGCAGTGGAAGCGAGGCCTCACTTGAATACATTGCATTTCAACCCGCGAGGTATCGGGTCAATTCGCGGCCAGTGTATGAATGTCAGAGTTTATATACAGGTCATCACCGGAGTTCGCGGCCAGTAAACTTATATTTATATAATAAATACGCTATCCGTGAACTAGGTGACCTGGAATTTTCTTTAGACCAGAAATATGTAGATTCTTAATGTGTTTTCAACAATACAATGATAAATATTATTTTTGATTAATTTAACAATAATTATTCCACCATATTGGCCAATGTATTAAGTATGAGCGCGATGATTATCGATACTGTTAATAATCGAATCAAATAGCAATGCCCGACAAACCACTAAAACAGGTTTGTTCGAAGAACGCGCCTATAAATACGGATACTTCGCGTGTGGCCGGTTGACTCGTATGTTTTAATTTCACTTCCATTCTTCTTTTGGTTTTCTGTTATGTATCTATAGGTTTATGACCAACAATATGTAATAATGTAAAATAAGCCGCGAAAACTCCGCGTAACATCCCGTACTGCGTGTGATGCAGCTAAGAACTGCACAGAAAAAAGACATTCGCTATCCTTGATCTCATTCATTGAACTATCAACGCCGTATATCTTTTTTAAAGATATTTCTTGTTCCATTTAACTGTATAGCAATAATTGTATTTGAAGAAAAAACTGAAATATATACTGTTTTGTTTGTGCAATTAAAGGTAATTGTATTTTCTGCAGACGACAGTATGCTTTGGATTATTGATGAGCTTAAATTGATTTTCGATAGCAATGCTCCAACACTATCAATGACGTCTATCTGTCCGTTCTTTGTAGACATACATATGTAATGCTTTGAAGAGGTGGCCATAGACACATCATTGTAAGGAGCCCTCGTAAACAAATTCGTTATAATATGCACATTTCCATGACGCAGTTAAGCGAATGCAATCTTGCAAACTAATGGAAAGCTACATATAATGTCAGTTTTGCCCGTCTTTGAAATTGACGAAGGCCGGTATTGGCATGCGAATTTTGAAAACACATAATGCTTGTTTTCGTCAAATACTAGTAAATCATTGCGTCCATCTAATAACATAACAATGTAGTTTTGTATGCATATGCAGTAACAATGGCCGAGAATTGCTGTTATCAGTGTCAGAATCTTTCTCGCTTACATCACATACAATGTCTGCAATTTGCAGAGTATTCATTAGTTCCATTAGAAAACTATCAAAACAAGCGTCCACATTACATGTAAAATTCAATTTGCTACGATTTGTGTCCAAATCACTGACAGATGATTTTAGACGATGCAGTGAATTTCTTTTAAGCTGGCTTTGAAACAGTACAACGTGTTCGTTTGTTCCAAATGTCTCAACATGTTCAATATGAGATGTCTGATGTTGAATATCATGCAAATAGTCTTGCAATTTATCATTCTGTCTTTGTATTTGTTGACCAATCGCAATTTTCTTAGCAGCGATAGCTGATAATACTTCATTACTCACAGTTCATAAATGTCAAATAGTTTTTGTTTTATAGTTTGAAGCGATGCTAGTGCCTTTCTTTCAGTTTCATTAACCAATTCGTTGTGCCTATGTTCGTGGTCTAAAAAACATTCGCCTTGCTGTTTAAAATTATGCAACGCTGTCGTTAATTCGGAACAGTCACTTTTTAATTCTTGCAGTATATCAGACATTACCTTCAATTCCTCACACTTTCTGTGATCCGCCAAAGCACACTTAGTACAGCATGTCACATCGTGGTTTTTGCAGAGGTATACTACTTCTTTCTTTTCATGATTCAGACAGGCAGTCAATTTATTCAGAACGTCTTGTATCTCCTGTGGCGGTACATCCGCAAGGCCACATAACCTGTGGGCCTTTAAAGCCTTTATCCGCGCATGATCGTGTTTACATTTATCACAAAGTGATTCCTCAGTACACAACTCCATTTTTTCCATGTTTTCAACAAATCATGGTCCACATGAATGTTTGTTGACATACATTTTCACGATTTATCAACTACGTATTTTGATAATACAAATCGAATTTAGGGAAAAACACCTACCGGGCATGTTAAAACCCATATGTGTATCGGAACAAAACTGATAACAAATTCGCACGTTCGCCAAGGCTATGAACCTGCAAACTCCATGCAGAGTTGTCGTTCCGTGCTGTTATGTAACCGTCGTGCAAGTTATTGATAAACTTGAACAATTTCAAAAAAGAAAAATGCTACAATCGATGCATTAATGGTTATTTTTACTCGACAGCATAATCATACTTATTATTATAATCATCATTTATAGCATGATTATCATGATCATCATTATCGCGATCAGCTATAATAGGTAATTGCTATCATTAACGTCGATTTAGGTGTAGTATGAACTTAGTTTAATTATGTATATAGCACTTATACAAACACATTTTACATGAATATCCAATATATATGTGATATGTTAACAGCTTGATATTGTTCACAATAAACAGCAATCAACCAAGATGTGTTTGTGAAACACTATGTCCCCCATATATTTGACCTTGAAGGATGACCTTGACCTTTCAACACTCAAAATCTGCAGCTCCATGCATATGAGAAGTAGTTACGAAGTTATAGTGTATATTAAATGACTTTGACATTTGACCTTGAAGGATGACCTTGACCATGATCTTTCATTACTCATAATGTGCAGCTCCATGAGATACACATGCATGCCAAATATGAAGTTGCTATCTTCAATATTGCAAAACGAAGTGATAGTGCATATTAAATCAGCGATTTTTACCCTTGTTTTTTACCTTTGACCTTGAAGGATGACCTTGACCTTTCACCATTCAAAATGTGCAACTCCATGAGATACATATGCATGCCGAATATGAAGTTGCTATCTTCAATACTGCAAAAGTAATGGCAAATGTTTAAGTTTGACGCAAACCAACCAACTAACAAACTAACAAACAAACAAACAAACCAACAGACAGGGCAAAAACAATATGTCCCCCAGTATAGACTGAGGGACATAAAAACGAGTACTCAACGTCGAAACAGTTCTTTCGACAATTGGATTGGTTGTGGCAAACAGCAATCGCAGATACAAAATATGTTGTCTTATTCTTTATTTTGCAACACAATGTTAGCATTATCAAGCCCGAGCTTCAAAACATTTTCAATTCTAAACTTGAAATGCATAGAGGTAGCTACGGAAAACCGTTAGTGTCATCGAGGTTACACATTAAAATCCAGAGGGCGAGAATGCAAGAACGCGAGAGTACGATGACGAGAATAAGACAACACGATGAAGACAGTGCGACAATACGATTGCGAGAACGCGATGGCGGTAATGCGAGAACGCGATAGTACGATAACAACAATACGATGGCGACAGAGCGATAGTAAGATTGCGACAATGCGATAGTCATATCGTACTGTCGCCATCGTATTATTGCATTCTCGCCATCACGTTCTCGCCATCGTATTGTCACACTGTCGTCATCGTATTGTCGCATTCTCGCCATAGTACTCTCGCGTTCTAGCACTCTCGCAGCATTCTCGCCATCGTATTGTCGCACTGTTGTCATCGTATTGTCGCATTCTCGTCATCGTACTATCGCGTTCTCGCCCTCTTGCTTTTAATGTGTAACCACGATGGCACTAACGGTATTCCGTAGGTAGCTATGTTACATCAGTTTCATTTTATGTAGAGACTCATTTTCGCTTAAAGAATTCCTCTCAAACATTCGTATGTATTGAATGACGGAAGGACATGCGGAGGTATCTGCATCGTAACCGGGTTTCGGTTTCGTTATATACGTATAATATAATTTAACTTGCAAAAAAGGTCCAACATTCTGAACACCAAAATATAATTAACAAGCAAATTCGTTTAATTGATATCGCCCGTCAATATGCTTCTGGACACTCATACCAAGTTTCAATGAAATTCGCCAAAGCACTTCCAAAATATGGCTCTTGACACACACAAAGCATTTTTTCAAGATACAAAGGGTCATAACTCGGTTATTATCAGATGGTGTACAATGCCATTTGGCGTGCATCATCCTATTATCCATATATATACTCATACCAAGTTTCAATGAAATCCGCCAAAGCACTTCCAAGATATTGCTCCGGACGGACGGAAAGACGTACGGACGGACAACGCCAAAACAATATCTCTCCGCCTATGGCGGGGGATAACAAGTAATGTATGCGTAAGAGAGGCCATACGGTGACCGTCCATTTTCTTTTACGATCATGTTTCTATGTTCAGCGTTTATTTCCTGTCACAAAAGGCCTTTACAACGTGGGAAATAACTTGTGAGTAGTAAAAACAAACAATAAATAGACCTCTCTTTCCTACTCGATCGGTATGTAAGCAGAAGCAAGCAAGTAATTAACATGTTAATTGTGAAAAAGTGTGTAGCTCATCGCATTTCCCGTCAAAATAATATTCATACTATTGCGTTCATGTTCTAAGTATTATAAACAGTACTTGCAATTCGTGACAATCTTCCATTCAATAATTTAACGTTATGAAATACAACGAATATCGGACAACGATATTGTCGTAAGGGTTTTCAATTGTGTCCATATGTGGGTACTCTGACCTAGCTTTAACAAATTAAATGTTCGCATACCAATTAAAAATGGACTGTTGTCTCTAACACGGTAAAGTAAACATACGAATGTGAATTGTGCACAGTGGCATCATGTGACTTTAGTTGCGGTTACAGAGTTTAAAAAAAATGCCAACTATTTTTGTTACACTATTCTTGTCGATGCCTTTGTCTGGGCAACTTGTTACTTGTTGTAGGGATTCACGAATTTTTTTATTTATTGTATTTTTGAGACACGTTTCAACGCATATTTGGTCAAGTAGTGCATCTGGTTCTACCAGTTGTTATTGACAACGTACATAGGATATCAACCGTCAGTGCATTTCATATCACATCTTTGTATAAATGGGTGCAATTGTTTTTCTAGCGTGTAAATTTACGAACGCTATTAATAAATTAGAATGTTGAAAAGTATTTAGATATTGACAACAAAGAAAATGTAGAGACAAGTCTAATAAGTTTTAAATTTTATTCTTTGATTCATAACAAATACAATACCATTTATAGTTCAAATATATTTAGTAAATATATATGCAATAATTTTGAAATTAAATGCTCAGCTACGATATATCATGTCAGGTAATCAATTTCATTGGACAAGTATCATTTAACATAATACATATCACAATTATTTTATCATCACAATAGGGAAAACTAATCGTAACATGGCTTATTCAAATATCAATTAAAAAACAAAGAAGACATCTTGTTTCCCAAAATGTCAGAAAACCATAAACTTATATTTAAGCTAGTTCCAGACAAATGTGATATATTTGGAAGATTTGAAAATTACAGAGAAAAAATGTGATGAATAATATTTGTTAAATCAACAGTTTGAACAGTAAAGAAAAAACTTACATGATATAAATTTATTTATCACATGCCATACCCTGTTTCCCAAAAATATAACTATTACGAATATTTTTTTATCCCATCATCAGACGTACATTGTCGAAATAAACCACTTTGGAATAAACTTTCCTCTATTTCGGCAGTGCTGAAATATAGCTGTCACGCGCGGCGGAGAATGGTCATATTACTCGGAATCAACTATAAAGTAATCATTTTTAGTACAATCGAATCAGATTAAACAAGACAAACAATTTGATACCAAGGTGTAATATATTTTTAACACTTAATGCAACTCAAAAAGCAAAAAAAAACATTAGTTACAAATATTAAGTGCGCGTACTCGTGACGTCATTATTAACACGTCATACGACACAATGCATGGTCTTTCACGCTAAAACTGCAGTTGCTTAGTGTGTTTTTTTCATAATTTCTTAAAAATCGGGGACGTAGAGGTATGATAAACAGAAAAACAGGTTAGTTACTGATATTTTTGTAATGTATTAGGCTCGGCACGATTAAAATAATGAAACAATGTTTGTTGAAAATAACTTTGGGATTTTCCGTGTAGTTCGATTTTCCTATTCTATTTTTAAAGAAATAATTTACGACTAGGTCGGTGCCGAATAGAGCAAAGTTTATTTTTCTCGGCACGAAAATCTGAACCATTCGCCAAGGCTCGTGGTTCAGATTTTCTAAGCCTCGCAAAATAAACTTTGCTTTATTCGGCACCGACCTAGTATACTCTATATCTTACACATGTGTAATAAACATTTTAAGCGCTTTCATTGGGTTATTTTCGTTCGATTGACCAATCGCATTTTGTTATTTTGCTGAAATGACGTTGCAACGTCAAATGACGTCACGAAATGTAAACAGCATTCGGGATTTATCATTATATATATATATATATATATATATATATATATATATATATATATATAGAGAGAGAGAGAGAGAGAGAGAGAGAGAGAGAGAGAGAGAGAGATCGTGGTTACCGCTGTTGTTACCGCGTCTCGGCGGTTTGTATAAAAAACGACGTTGACGTTAACCACCCTATTACCGCGGTTATTTTTAACCCACCTCTACGAGCTGAGTTAGATGCTGGTTACCACACGGACTACTGACCAACATGGCGGACGTTCTCTATTTTAGACACAGACAACCGTGACGATTTCGACGAATTGACTTACAAACGAATGGACTTGATGACGACGAACTGCGCCGAAGGTATAGGTTTTCTGTAGTTATTGTTGAATGCTCTGAGCTTTTATGAGTACATACGTACAGCTCATAGTTCTTCTTGGTAAAATTAAAATCAATGTAAAAAAAATAATGTCACACATATGTCCATAAAATCGAGTTAAATCAACCTAATACATTGTTACAAACACAATACCTGTTACAATCGACATCAATTTGCGTATACTTTGTTGAGAAATGCTCAAAACATAAAATTGATATCAAATCGTTTATGGCGGAAGGTGTTATTGTCGATTAGAGCAAAGGGAAAGGTAGGGTTACACTGCACAAATTGTTTTCACAGTGGTATCTGACGATCTGGTCTTATGGTAGCAGTTGAAATTGTATTGTGTATAACATTGTAGTTTGAATTAGGACACATTCTTATGACTGTAATTTCGCCGCGATCGGATAAGTGGCATGTTCTGTTAGTAAGTTGAATAATATCGGGCGTATGTTTGCATTGTAAACAAGTTGTTATTAAAATAAAGATACAACGTGGTGTTGGTGTAACTTTTACTATTTTACTAAGTGAATGAGGGTTGAAATGCTATGAAACACTTTCTGCACCAATTAAAATATTTATTGAACATATTCCACATTTGTTTTCGGCTATTAGGCTAGATTATTTAATATATATGTATACATAGAAAATATTGCAGACATACACACACACACACACAAAGTATAAAGAAATGGAAAAAAGAAACACCATAAAAGAAACAAAACAAACAAAACAAGAAAGAACAAATAAATGAATATGCATTGTTAAAATGAAATATAAACACATACAGCTAAAAGATTTACAGAAAGCGAAAACCTAAGCACAATCGAGGGACACCACACATAATCAATTGGTCACTGTCGGCTCAGGAACTACTTTAAAGTACCCCGTGTACCCTTAGGTAAACGAAATGTTCCCCGGGTACGAATAATACGTTTAAAGGCACCCGGCAATACGACGGGGTTCTTTTAGTATATTTTCCGTACACCGGGAACAGTGTAGTAAACTTTAAAGTATCTGGGGTACCATATACACACATACAGCTGATAAATTTACATATATTTCCCTGTGTGTGATCGTGCTTATTGAAAGCGAAAGCCTAACCACGATCGAGGGACACCACACATAATTTACGCCCAATTGGTCATTGTCGGCTCAGGTACTACTTAAAAGTAGCCCGGGTACTCAGAAGTATTCTACAATGTACCCCGGATACGGAAAATACGCACCGGTCATACTCCGGAATACTTTTAAAAACCGGTATATATTTTCTGTACCCCACATACTTTGCAGTATATTTTTTAATTACACCGGGTACTTGAAGTAGTATCTGAGCCGACAATAACCAATCGAGCATAATTTACAATTGTTTAATTAAGTCATTTACTATTTCGAGTCCGCATTGAAGACGTACATAAAGTTGAAAGGCGGTAATGCATGTGTTCATTTGTTTACCATATGAGTGTTTTGGTATATGCATGTATTGAACTACCTGAATTGTGTATGATCAATCTAGCAGGAGAATTAATTGAGACTTGCAATTACACCATATGGTATACGTCGAACGCTACACTATGGTATTACGAACTCAAACCGGTTTTTGAAAGATCATCGTATCTTGATATTGTTGACAACAAAAAACATAGGAACATTATTGCAAAATTACGTTTGTCCTCTCACAAATTATCCATAGAAACGGACAGACACCAGAATATTGACAGAGATCAACGCAAATGTATATTATGTAACCTTAATGACATCGAGGATGAATTTCACTTTGTTCTTAAATGTCCTTATTATAATGATGTTAGGAATGCATTAATTCCGAAATATTATAGAATCCGGCCAAATATGTTCAAGTTTATTAAACTACTTAATAGCTCAAACAAAACTGTATTAAGAAAGCTAGCTATGTATTGTTTAACATGCTTTAAAATAAGAGAAACTGTCATATATATGTAGTGTTAAATAGAAATACATTTTTACAAAAAAAGTAAGGTCAGAAATATGTATTTATACCTATATTTGTAAACCTATATGCATAACATTGTGTGACCACTGTGTATTAAACCCATCCATGTACCATTCCCACGAAATATGTTCACGAACTATGTTTATTTCGTGTTTATTTAGATTATTTATTCTTTAAAATGATGGGTGTTTTTGTGTGTACTTCAACGCATGCTGTTATTTATATGTATGTTAATGACGATGAGCTTCACATGCTTAAGTCAAAAATAAACTATTCTGTTCTGTATTCTGTTCCGGTATTACGACCGATGTCCTCCTATCTAAACGTTTTGATAAAAGTTTAATTTTTTCTAAGTACGGGATTTTTTTCACCCCAACGTCCTTAAGTTTGCTCATGCCTTGGTGGCACCTTGGCTCAAGGTCCTCACAGAGACGCTCTTTCATTAAGATGTTAACGAGCATCTTCATGTCCTCGTCTCGCCTGACCTCTTTCCTGGCTGGCGGTTTTTCGGTCGCTGTGTCCACCATGGTAGAAAAGTGGTCATCGACCAATCTACCTAGGCCGCCAGCGAGTGCTCCGTGACGAGCAAGGGCGGCCGATGTCGCCCTCGAACCGACTGACTTCAGACTTTCTGAAAACGTATTGAAAACAAATATATAACACAAATCACGTTGAACTGAAATTAGTAGACACGAGCGTTTGGTATGTACATGTATATTGAATCCAATTGAATATTGGAACTTGGAAAATAAGTTTTTTAAACCGTAGCACTATTTACTGAGTCTTAGTATAAAGTTGAATAAACAACAACAACAACAACCACAGAAAAAACGCAGAACCTACCTTTGAATTCTCTGTTCAAGAATTCGTTTACTAAGTCGGCTTCGAGATTCTTCCCGCGTCCACCATGTAAATTAACTGTCCGATTCCAAGTGAAATCGTTGGCTAATCTGTGTGGTAGCCAGCCGTTGACAGCTAAAACAGAACATGTTCAAACTTCTGTGACTGTTAGTCATTTGCAAATTAAGATCGTCAATTATAAAAAATAATAACCACGAACAGATATATTTTTACATAAGCATTTTTTAAACATTACAATTTATCTCATCGTATCTCAGCATATACTGACCTGCAATCAAACGATGTCCCAGGATGACATACTTGGGGTGGTGATTTGCATACAACCACGGCAAGTTGCACTTCCAATACATAAGCATGCCGGGACCATCGTTCTCTTTAACACTGTCATGGCGGATCATGTCACCGAGTATTTGGAATAGTAAGGCCTTGCTGTGGCGGTAACTCATGTCTCGGGTCTGGCTTCTGACAACTCCTGTCGTCTTGCAGCTACTGCAGCAGAACCAAAGCTCTGCTTCATTGTGTAGGCTTTGTAGCTGCACACAGTCCATATGAAACCAGATACCCCTCTGGCAGAGGATATTGCAGCACTCCACCATCGGGATGTCGGTGCGTTTCTTTTTGCAGACGCAATGCGTGCTTTCATCACCTTGCTGCCTGCATGCCGCTGAGCAGAACCATGTTTCAGGAAGGGAGTCATCTGTGAGGCCTACACACCTTAGGTGGAAGAACCGGTTGGGGCAGGCCTCGTTTTCACACTGTGCCATCGGCTCGTCCTCCCTCACTTTATTGATGCCTGAGAAAGTATGATAATTAATTAAGTACATACATTGTATTCTGATTTTAGGTGTTTAGATGTCTTATACTACACACATATTAGCAGTTAAAGGGATAAGTCCCAATTGAACCGTATTAAGAAGTACATTTTTCTTTCTTTGACATTTCTTAATGATATGTACCACTACCACATATTATTTTCTAGTAAATATTTATGATATGTGACCAGTAAGATATACATTTTTCTAAAACGCATGTTCAAATGTAAAGGTTAACATTTGAAAATAGGTCATAAGGCCATTAAATTAAAAAAATTCAAACATTGTTTTCGGCCATGATACGTTATTTGCAACAAGAAACTACAATTTAAAAAATCATTTTGTTTATATAAAGTCATTAACACTCAACAATACTTACTCGTTTTGCAAAGGCATACATTTTGGACAGCGTTGTTGTCGTCAAATGTCAACGGAGACCATATTTCTTGGACGATTTTTTTTGACAGTTGGTCAAACTCTTCCTGTGACAGTGTGACATCGTCATCTAACGATTGAGTGCCCAATTGTTTCATGGCAAAAGCGCAGACGTACCCTTCTCCCACAAATTTTAAAAACTCCACCACGTACGAAAATGACTCCGAAACGTTTTTCTTCACGCCACGGTGGTTAAACACGTTTCGTAGATGGTATAAAGTCCCCTTGTCCATTGACGACGAGGAACTATAAAACCGATCCATGATAACCTGCATAACAAGGAAAACAATGTCTAAAACACAGTCCGATTTAATATACAAGTAATTATACACATGCACAATAAGTAACACGCTATGTTTAACTGACTATATCTTAAGAATTATGTGAAATTTTATTACTTTATTTTAAAAAATTAATTAAAAAAAAATATTCATCAACCTACCTGCACCAAAAGCATTCGCTTATGGAACTCTTGCGGCGCTGGTTAAAGCCCTTCCAAACGAGCGTTGGATCTTGATTCGTTGGCCATGGCGTTCTGTGCGTCGTTGTGCCGCTCACAAGATAGCCCATCGCCCCAGCAGATGATTTTGTGTAAATCTGTCCCATTGGTCGGTACATACATTTGCAGTGCTTTCAGGATATTAATGACACCATTGATAGTTGAAGGGTTTTCTTCAAGTAAACCTATATTGAACTGGAAAAAAACAACACAATTTATTCTAGGTTTACCAACACACCGATAAGTGTAATAATGTGTAACCTTGTTGAATATACCCACTTTCTGCCTTGCATGATGCCTATAATAACCATACGCATATTATTAAAAACAATACTGTTACTTTTTGGCAAACTTTGTCTAGCTTATCAAAAACTATAACAATCATTAAGTAATAAATTATCATTCTACATTTTCTTGGCTTACCATTTGACTTTTTTGTTTACTTTCCTCAGCGAAAGGATGGTCTATATGTTGTTCTACAAGGCACCCTTCAGCAGCCCTTAAGTGTCGGAGGAGTATTCTTGACACCATGTTTTCCATTCGGCGCCTGATAACGTTAAGGTCCATGTTTTCGGGAATGAAGGCCTCTTGACCTATCGCGACTGCGGGTCTTACCCGTTTATCATCGAATTGCGTTGTTGCATTCTGCTGTTTTTTACCATGAAAGTGTTGGGGAGAAATTAACCAAATTACTCATCAATCTAAGAATGATCGTTTTCAAATTGAATGCGACCAGTGTAAAATATATATTTGTTTGCCGACAAAAAGTTTCAAACTTAACATAATTGGATTGCTTGAATAAAATATATGCTCACCGAATTGAGGTGTGTTAATCTGCCAAATCAAGTTTACCAAACCCCGAGCGACCGAGATTTTTGTTTGTTACTGCAGTCGTATAGTTTTCATGTTTTTCTACCAAATGATCAAATTCGTAACGCAGACGTTTCATGAAATCTTAAAACCGTTATTTTCCTTATCCGCCAGAGAGATACATGCAAATGTATGTTGTCTATAGCAAACATCCTTCTGTAATAACGGGCACTTAATCTGTATCTTAGGTGATATAAGGGGCATTTTTCACTGTTGAAATATATATGCTTAAATATCGAATATAATATATAAAAATTTTTTATAAGCAACTGGTAGCAATGAAGTTGCAGATACTTGGTCAGTAACCACATTTAAACTAACTCTTTTGACCTGTTAATTCTTTTCAGCTCAATTCAACAGTGAAAAAGCCCATAATATCACTTTAAATGTAACACAAAATTCTTCCATAAGAGCATTTTATTAATATCTGACACATACAATCAATGTAATTTTGTCTTCTGTTACATATTTCTAAATATGCTTTCCATGAACAAATTGTTTCAGTAAATCAATCAAGTTCGATTCTTTCATAAACTAATCAAAAATAAATATCACATATGTAGATGTTTTACATTTTAAAGTCTCTAAAAAGCTCAAAATCAACGAAAATTTCGTAAAGTATTTCGTAAAATAAACTTGACACCTAAACAATCAGTGTTCCTTAACGCTAGATGTGGTATGATTATATAGATGTTTGTAGATACAAAATGCACGCTTTTATTTATTTGTGACACTATTAATTCCATTTTAATTTCCCGCGAATATATCTTTTCATACGACACACGAACACCATGTTAGTATTCATGTGTCGTATATAGAGATTTCGTTGCTAGAAATTAAAATGGAATTAAATATGGAAAACAATAATAAAAACGAGGCATTTTGAATCTACAAACATCTATTTCACCAGACCACATCTGGCGTTGAAATTTCGGCCATTGCCATAATGAACACTGATTTTTAATTTGTTAAGTTTATTTTACGAACAATTGTACGACATTTTCGTTTATTTTGAGTTGTAATGTTGTTCAATATTGTTCAATATTGAAGGAGCAATTCCAGAAAATATCCCAAGTGCAAATTAAGTTAAACATGTTTCACATGTGTATTCGGGTTATTCTTAACATTTAAAAGCACTTTATATAAATATAATGAAATTATTTGTTTGTTGCAATAATAAATAATAGATAAAACGACCACAGAACGAATAATTGGTATTTGAATCTTCATGAATTCGGTCATTAATTTATACAAAGTCAAAAAGAAGATTGTAAGGTTTCTTATTGCTGATATGAAAATGCAATTACAACATGTAATATATTATGGGTTTACGGTACTTAAACAACACATCAACAATTTAAAAATGTTGACAAATCATAAAACTAAAAACTTTTTTTTCTAATAAAACATTTGAACTAGAGTTTATAAAAAAAAAATATTGAACCAATAACGTGATAAACATTACAGCACAATGTATTTTCCGTAAGAGTAGACAAATTTTACCAAAAAAATATATTGATAACAATATATTCCAATTTTCGATCCATTATTTATCCAGATCAGCCTAAAGATATAATAGATATTAAACTTATCTACAGCAGACAGCAGAGCATGTAAGCAAACCACCGAGGGACATTCTCAACTGAATATGGTAATTCTGATAGATATTTCAAACCTGTTTTTATCTTCTTTGTTATCATGACAACAAGAAAATTGGGTTCATCAACATAAATATTATAGAAGTTGAAGTATACATTCCGGGGGTAATCCTGAAATTACTAAGGCCGGGTTTCCATGCATCCGTGTCCGCGCTCCGCGTCCGCGTTCCGTGTCCGGCTTTATACTGTTTGCACATAGCCATATTCACTTTATTTCTAAGTGGGAAAGGGTTTATATATTACAGGCCTGCTGGTCATAGTTGAAGATATATATTTATTTTTAATGTACTTTAATGACCAATTCTTACAGTTTTACAACACTAATTTTGTTTACAGTTGAAAAAAAAAGATTCCTTCTTTCAACTTGTATACGAATATGTTATTCAACAAAAAAAATCTTATGCAATGATAACTTTAGTAGTCCCATATGGTTTTACGGATAACAAGAGCTTTGTTTCAGGTAATTATCATATAAATATATATTAGATTCACACAATTGAACGAAAATCCCTTGACACGCATTACTAGTTTCTGGATTGTTTGCTTAATGTTATTGGTTCGTAGACATAGTCCCTGCATAATACAACGAGTTATTCCATCAAAACTTAACACCCGCAATTATCGACAACTAAAATGATAATATCTGCTGTTGTTTTTGTCGATGCTGCAAAGCAGCTCGTCTAACTTATCATACCATGAAAAAATTCTTCACAAGTGCGACCTATGTAAAAGACCGAGACAGTCCGGTTACAGTAAAAACGTTCAATCGATAGGGGTTTAGACCGCGGAAGAATGCAATAATTTCCAAATAGTCGAAATATTTCTCGAGCAATCTTGAGAAATCGAGAAATTGTTGTATCTATTTGTGATTAAATTCATAGAACAACTCTGCCCGGGCTGTTTGCATCCACCGTGATAGTAGTGAACAACTATCGTGCACTGCGAAGAGCCACACGTATTATTTGAGAAACGACACCTCAGCACATTTTCTATAAATTTATGTTAAGCGACTAACAATCTAACTTGTACAAATTACAACTCCTTGACATTTTGAACTTGCACGTTTACAGTCGTTGATAAACATATGATATACCATATCAACAATAGTTTAATTTTAAAATTTTGCAATTGATATGAGTAATGTGTTCAAATGGACTGCTAATTTGCCAAATTAAAAATATGCATAATTCACAAACAAAATAACAGTATAACACTCTTAACTACATGTCTTATTTTACAGATATATTAAATGGCTACATGTGTTAAATTTTCAAAATTTCAACATTTCTGTGAACTCACCCTGCCTCATAAGCACATGTGTGTTTACCGCCGTTGCATATCCGAGTTTCGAAAACGAGAAGGACTGGTTGCTGGTGAACTGTTCTCCCGTTGCATCATCCGTCTCTGTGAACGGACATCATCATCATCATCATCATCATCATCATCATCATCATCATCATCATCATCATCATCATCATCATCATCATCATCATCATCATCATCATCATCATCATCATCATCATCATCATCATCATCATCATCATCATCATTATCATCATCATCATCATCATCATCATCATCATCATCATCATCATCATCATCATCATCATCATCATCATCATCATCATCATCATCATCATCATCATCATCCCCACAACCGCCACCTCCATCAACATCATCATCATCATCATCATCATCATCATCATCATCATCATCATCATCATCATCATCATCATCATCATCATCATCATCACCATCATCATCATCATCTTCTTCTTCTTCTTCTTCTTCTTCTACTTCTTCTTCTTCTTCTTCGTCTTCTTCTTACTCTTTGTTTTCTTCTTTTTATTAATTATAATCATCATCACCATTTTAATCGTTGTCGTCATCATAATTCGTATCATCATTATAATTGTTATCCTTAATGTAGTGGAATTTATATTGTAGAAATCGATGTGTCCTTACCAGTGGCGACGAAGTAAATGTAACTGTCTGATGTTACTGAATGGATGTCGAGACATATATATTTGTCGATATACACTCCGAAGAAGATCACAAATTGTGATCTGAAAATCTATTGATTGATATAAAAATAGTATTTCGTATAGATATGTTTGTAGATATAACTAGAAAAGCAAATGTTAAATATATGTATGAATATATGCAATTGAATATTTTTAATGTCAGCGATAGGGCATTTCCTGCTTAATCAAGACTTCTTCGTTGACATGGAAATATTGGGTGAACGTATTGAAATTCAAGTTCAATTTCATAGATATGCAAATATGTTTAAAAACGCAATTCTCCGCGTTTGACTGTTTTGGACAGTAGCAAATGTCTTTAAAGAAACTAAACATAACACATTCAGAGTAAATTTTTAGTTTATTATACCCATTCAAGTCAAACAAGTTTGTTAAGAAAAAATATAATACACCATATACTTTGATATTGACCCCATATAGTTCCATACATAAATATAAGCCACATATATATAACATACCGGAAAATGTATTGCGTTCCGGTCGTTAACAAACACGTAAGATTGGCGGTTTTGGAGTAAGGGGAAATGTCCGCCTCGACGTTAGCGACCGTCGTCAATCCAAAGGAAGTATAGAACTTCCACGTGCCGCGCGTGCTCGAGTAGCACGTGCCGTCTCTCAGCGGCAGCATGCAATTGGAGGCTGCAATCATGTCCATGATGAGCATTTGTACGCTCATCATATCTCTTGTCTGTGCTCACATTACGACACGTTCAATAACAATGCAATATTCGCACCATTTACATTGTTAAAACAAAATAATATTTTTGCTTTGCAAACAGTTTCATGTTAAAGATTATAATTGGTTTCAAAGAAATTGAATAAACTGTGTTGAATGTTTGTTGTTGTTGTTTTTGCTGTTGTTTGTGTGCTTGTTGCATTTGTTATTATTGTGATATTATACAGGTCTGATTCAAGAACTATAATTTGTTATATAAAATACGTTTTACTTCGGGTCATGGGTTCGAAATACAAACGCAAATGTAACGGTTGTCTTTTGATAATATAATTCGAAGAAAAACGCATTACATTCCAAAGTTATATAATACTTCATTAGAGACTTATTCCGTTGTTATACACAAATGTTTCAAATGTAAAATATGACATGAGCATATTTAAACGCTATATACATAAAACGTGCTAAAATAGTATTCGACGGAGCAGATCAACCGAAATTCTGAAGAAATTGAGGATATTTGTCCATGTCCATGTAAGATCGTTTGTTATTTCACGAGTGATCATAGAAAATATTTTTCACGAGTGGCGCAGCATAAAGAAAGGTCTCAAATCTATCAATAAAATATAGTTTTTCTATGATCACGAGTGCAACAACAAACGATCTTACATGACATGAACACATTTTCTGTTTCTTTTATGCCGCTTTTTCAACAAAATAATTAACAGATGTTTCGCTTTCGCTGAAAAGTTACCTTTTCTCCCGTGGCGTGCCTCAATACATTTAAAACACAAAATGACGTCATTAGTGTGACGAAATGACGTACTCTTTTAAATGTAAATAAACGGTGAAAAACGCGTAAAATAAAAAGACTTTTTTTTTTGATTCGGTGGAATGCCGATTTTAATTCACTCGTGTTCATAGACAATATTTATTTTTAAAAAATATGATAATCTATAAATAGAAAAAGGAGTTTCCAAAATTTGTTATTTTCATCGGTGAAAATAACAATTTGTTTATTTTCACTGCTGTTATTTCACTGCAGAAATGTCATATTTTGCCATTAGGTATAAAATAAACTGCTTTATCCCAGGATGCTAACATATTTAATGCATGTATTTTATTTGAACGTATTTATTTAAAATTCCTTACGTTATTTTGTACAAGAGAAAATCGAATTTGTTTTCACATGCGCTTATACTTTTTCTTAAAGTTAAATAATATCGCTGACCTGTTAATTCTATAATTAATCCTAATAAAATAAATACAGTTTGAAATATGTCCATTTTTCCTTACTTTTTAGTTGTTGGTATTGAAACAAAGCAGGCTTTGATCTTGAATGTTGATTGAAAGATCAAATCGTAATATTACAACAATTATTTTAAAACCATTAATACATAATTCAAGTGAAGACAACCTTGATTCAAGTGAAGATAATTATAAACTTATTTAATCTGAAAGTAAAGATAAACATTTAGGATTATAAATGTGTCACTATTAGTTCGATATAAAAATCAGCAATATATAATGCAATCAAAGGGCCATCAACATTAATCAATAAACAATTGGATCGGATATAATGTAATGTTGAATTCATTTGAATTTATTTTAAAATGAAAATTTAATTAAGCACCACGTGTGTATTAAAGTATGTTTTATTTATTTGTTGAAAAATAACCTTACTGAAACAGAAACAATTGAAAAATATATACTTAATACTATAAAAAGCTTCTTTTAGCTGTTACATTCATTTCTTTGTTCGCTGTTACAGATTTTAAAATATTAACGTGTGCAATAACATGTGGGCACATATAAAAGTACACATAAAGAAGAAATGGAATTCGATGTAATAGCAATTTGAATACTCAATGGTTTATATAAATCAGAGCTTTAAAATTACAACTTTCTAGGTCAAGATGAATCGAAGTTGATTTCATGATGAACTCGGTTGGCGACCCGTGTACAATGTTTTATTCAATTTTACACGTAGAATCAATGCATATCAATTAGATCAAATACACATCGGAAAAATTGTATGAATACAACTTAACACAAACATTAAAAGGAAATTTCTGTACAACAAGCACAATTCTTTTATTAATGTACTTGTAAATCTGGTGTTTACTCAGACATAATTGACACACCTAATTACACATTGAACCACAGTTTTGTTTACAGTTAGATGTCTGAAAAGAAAACAATAGTTTAATCGTATGTACACTTGATACACTTGATACTGCAACTACATAGTGTGGTAACTTTAAAAAAGGGTTCTGCGATTTTAGGATGTAAAGTTAAGTATGCGATGTATTGCAATGCTTTGGTCACATTTTTTGTTGATAGTTACTGACAAGTATGTGCAATAAATATAGTATCGCTCATACATATGCGCAATTTTTTTAAACGACAACGCTGCAGCAAACATGCAAATGTTCTGTAACCAATACAGTGATGTTGGTAAACATTGTAAGCAATTATTAGTGTTCAGACTGTTTTTAAGCTTAAAATTCCAGTTTCGTTATTGTACTGTAACCAATCTTAAGAGCTTTCATAATACATGTTAATGTAAGATTAACAAAGCCCCATTAATTAAGCATATTTTATTTATTTTGTAACGCTTAAGTTTGTTTCTTATGTATGTGTTGTTTATTGTTGAGGTTCCGGTAATATGCAGAACGTTGAACGTTTCAAAATTGAACCCAGTACGGTCAAGTTTCTAGGCTAGTACTATATGTGTATCACTAAGTATTTTACAAGACTCGTGTGACGCATTCTTGCACAAACTTCGAACGTATGTGGGTCTAGGATCAAAATTGTCAGTGACATGTAGGGTCTGATCTAACGACCAAGAAGTGTATAACATGTTTTATAACCTTAAATGGAGACAAATCGCTCAGTATCGAGAATTCTCTGGACTAAGCGTTTTCGACAAATGTATGTATCTAATAGAGGACTTCGACATATATGATGGTCCAACTGAACTTCGGCTAACGCTTGAATTTTGAAACACCCATGATTGAAACGTACGGATGTTTTATTTTTAAGACAACATTAAGGACGTCTTTTTCCATAGATAGAAATATGGGGCAATCGAAATATAGTTATTATATGTTTTATTAAGGGATGCAAGAGGTTACAAGAATCATTAACCGGTTAACCTTTTCCCGTAATCGGTTATTAACCGGTTACCCGAAACGCCTTAAGTAGTGAAAATGATTTAGATTACGCAAAATATTTCATACCGCTCGAACAACTCTGTAGAAACAAAAGTTATTTCAAATTTGAAATCGCTTGCGTTGATAACATGCCAGTTTCGTAATAAAATATATTGTACAATTTATTTTAATAATTTTGTAAATGTATGCTATATATTTTATTTTGTTTTCCTGCGTACATGCACAGGGGTAAAAAAAAAACAACTACACAATGTTCATTTTCACGTGTTAATAACTTATTTTTGGTTGGGCCGCTTATTTTACGTTCGCGTTGTATCGCTCACAAAAATGGTGTGTTCATTCTGTTTTAGTTTTTGAAACTCAAATTGGCTTAATATAGAAACGTTTTTTCCCTTTCTATTCGACGTAAAGTGGGTCATGTGTGTCCAACGAATTCGCATCTCTTCTTATTCGATACTTACATATTTTGTTGTTTGCATTTTAGCGTTTGTAGCCGAAGTAGTATCGTTTGATTTTCATTATACAATTAAAAAATGTGGGCAAAATAAAGAACACGAATGCAAATTAAATTAATTTTGCACGATATGTAAGTTGAATGTTTAATATAATCAGTACATTTATTTAAAAGCGAAGTAACTAAGTATAATGATCTCTAATACTGATAGTTACGTATGTTTATTAACGTACCATAGCGCGAAAATTTTAAGCAATTACACAAATACTAAATTCAATGGTTTTATTTTGTATCTATTTTTAATTGATGTTTAATTATTTAATAAGTTAATAATTTGCTTTCTTAATGCTAAGTTTACATCTGGCCACGATCTCCCCGATTAGCCAGAGGCTAAAAAATCGGGGAGCTCTAAGATTAAATGGTATTCTCCACGTTCTGTTACGCTTCCTTACGAAATCAGCACGTTTTGTTGCTACGATCGAGCCCACGATTTGCATCACGTTCTGTTACGCTTTGTTGCGATCAACACGATTGGCTTCCACGCTCGACCACGTTCCGTTACGTCCTGTTAAGATCTCCCACGACAAAGCCGCTTTGTTGCGATCTCCTGCGATTTGATCTACGATTTGAGATTAGAAAATGAATCGGGGCAATCGTGGTGAAATTTAAGTTTGATTTAAAATCTGTGCAGATGCCCACGATGTCCCCGATTCAACCATGTTCCGTTACGCTCCCCCACGATCACCCCGATTCGACTCCACGCTCTGTTACGTTCGCCACGATGCTCTGGAATCGGTAAAATCGTGGTAATCGTGGCCAGATGTAAACCTAGCATTAATAACACTTTCATCGGACAGTAATGGTGGAATCAACAGACGTTATATTATCACAATTATATTAATTTTTGATAAACAAAAGGACGTTAATTCGTCAAGATTTCCACTACGGATGCAATTCTTGATAAAATTGTTACTTATAAACACGGTATTTTTGCGAGCAATCAGTGTTGGGTATTGGTAAACAAAACATCAAAATAAGCCGTCTAAAGCCTCAACTGTTTTTTATCGCGAGTTCAATAAACGTGTCAATTACGTCTTCGCTAATAGCTCCCACTCACCGCAGTTCGCTAGTTAAATTTTAGCGAGTCAAAAAAACAACATTAGTGTCAGTTATCAAAGCGTACCGCCTATTTGTTATCACAAAGGTAATGATTAATTGTTTTATTACTTTGATTGTTGACACGTTATTTATTACCGTCGATCGTGCGGCATGTTGTTCTAACTAGTCGCCAGCGCAAGTTGGCAGTATGACACCCGAAAAAAAAAATCGTACGAATTATTCCATAAAAAAAGGTTTTCCAGGTTAACCTTTTTCCGAAAATGTAACCGGTTAACTGGTCGTTTCGGTAGGTTAACCGGTTAACCTCTTGCATCCCTGTAACTTTTATTATGTTATACTCACAAACTGTACCGTATTCTGCTTTCTGCCTGTTCATATTATAAACGATTCCTTTGAAATATCATTTAACGCCGTAGACCTTTCATGCTATAAAAATTTACTATCAAGTTAAATGTTTGTTGTCGATTTAATTTTATTTACGTTTACTGT
Source organism: Dreissena polymorpha (assembly GCF_020536995.1). Classification (NCBI taxonomy): domain Eukaryota; kingdom Metazoa; phylum Mollusca; class Bivalvia; order Myida; family Dreissenidae; genus Dreissena; species Dreissena polymorpha. The sequence continues at coordinate 105,149,456 of NC_068361.1, read as the reverse complement.
ATAGCAAAATTTCATGAACTTGGAAACGCAATGTGCAACTTGATTAAAATTGTACACGGAATAGTATCGAGCAAATCCTGAAACGTTTAACAATAATTTCGTGGAAAATGTTCGCCTAGATATGTAGTAAATTGCTCTTTATTGTCAGGTAGTGTGGGTTAAAAGACAATGGCCACTACATCAGATTTGAGTCGTGTTCAGGTAACAATTGCAATATTTCATGAAAGTTCACCAGGAACTTATAAATGTTACAAAAAAAACCAGCATCAACCAAACGGTTGTCTTCTGTAGAAAACAGGAAACTGTTTGTACAGCTACATGTATCAATTCCTTGATTTGGTATAATTCTACAGATATTGAGCAGCATCTGAACAGCAAAGCTCTTCATACACCAAGACACATTGATTATGTCTTGTTTTGAATTCGACTGAAACCAAAGATTGCGCATCGACATTTATATGACCTATATTTTTCACATTACTGCGATGAATACTTGGTATTGTACCGTATGTTCAACTATGTGTTAAAATTGCTTAATCAATTTAACATTCAATTTTTATCAATATACACCCGAATCGCTCATGTTTACCTAAATTCTGTGACCCTACCACCTGAAGTAGCGTTTTCCTAATCGGTTTATAACAAAACATCGCACATTAAATGCCCAGCATCGCCAAGTACGCAGTTTCCAAACCACTGCTTTATAGATGAAAAAACATAAGTGACAGGCCAGCCAAACATATACCTCTGACGTAATACCTACATTTCTGAGATATACTGCAATCACTATCTGCATGACCAATCGGAAGTATATTGCATGCTATGAATACAGAACTACTGCCTTTCTAAACAAAATTGCACAGATTTGTTTACACATGTTACGTTGTGAGAGGATTAAATGTTTTGACATGTTGATCCAATATCATTCGACCCTTTAATTGTGTCATGCAATTCCTAATTGTCATATTTGCATTATTCTTTGATTAAAAATCATGATTCAAAGCAATCAATTGCAAGCACTTCCATGATCGTCAACGCAACGTAAATTGCAAATGGAGACAACCCAATTTAGCCCAAATGTTCCATCCGGAGAGGAGGGGAAAGAAGTGTGGTTTTCTTGAGATTTAATAAACCAATCAGATATGAAAACAATACTTGCAAGGCGACGAACGCAGACTATTCATTGAATATCAAAATGACTGCATTGTCTACGAGGAAAATTACAGTTCTTAAAGGGGTCTTTTCACAGATATTGGCATGTTTTGAAGTTTGTCATTAAATGCTTTATATAGATTTATGTAAACATTGGATCTAAAAAGCTCCAGTAAAAGAATAAAATTAAAAAAAGGAAAACAAAGTAGACCGCATCAGGGCTCGAACCAGTGACCCCCGGAGTCCTGGAGTAAAAACCAATGTGACCGCTCGGCCATCCTGCCAAGTATGTATGAGAGACGTATTTTATACTTTATATAAGCAATCTTCGTAGTTTCAAAAAATTTAACGACAACAACAGAACTCTCCAAAATATTCATTCGTTTCGCGTTGCAACGCTTTATAATTTTCAGGTTTTTAAATCGTCAAAGATGCATATAATGGCTATATTAGACCATGGTAATTGTTCAATATTACTGTTTTCTCACAAATATCATAACTAAAACGAAAATTTGCGAATCTGAAACAATTTTTATCAACTTTGTCAATTTACCAAAACGTGAAAAGATCCCTTTATGTTGTTAATGGTATGTATTAGCATTACAAAATATGTTGCTTTTCAAAATTGTTAACTATAAAGTGCGTATAAATTTAAAAGTATCTATAAATACAAACACTATGAATTGTAAGCAATATGTTAGTTCAAGTTTATGGATGTGAATGGTGTTGGAAAATGAAACCAAAATGTACCTTCATGTTTATCTGTATAATGCACATTTATGTGGAGTAAACTGTAAAATGCTCCTCTTTTATTTTGTGTTCAGACCAAATCAGTTTATATGCACATAATATGGACGTACAGATACCAAACTAAGGTAACTTGATGACGATAACGGGCCCGGGAAAGAATCGAGTTGATATCGAAAAAAGATCGGACGATCATAGTACGGTTATCGCCCGGCGATCGCCCGACATCAGATTCGTTGTACATGTATCATGGCTAGCTCCGTCCGGCATCCGTCAGTCATCGTGCGGAGGCCCTCCGGCAATCGGTCGCCGGCCGATGTTTATGTCCCTAGAAAATACCTTGATTGGTGCCGATAAACGTACAATAAATCCGATGTCGGACGATTGTTTGATTATTATTTTTTTTATATCTCAACTCGATTCCTTCCAGGGCCCGATGTCGGGTAAAATTTTAAGTGAGACTAACAATTAATCCGGACAACGCCCGATGCTACAAAATGACCCGGTGTCCTCGCGATCATCGGCCGCGCGCCTGACTGATGAGTGTAAAAATACGTCGTCCGCTGAATGGACGGTGATTGCTCTCTATTTGTGAATGAGGTAAAAGCCATCTATCCAAATACCGATTGTCATGAGCCTTACTGAGAAGAACTGATTGAGTTTTCTCAGAATCAATTACTTTTGACGGACGGACGACACAATGGACAGTTGAACTAACGTGCATATTTCGCATAATTACCCGCTATTTACATACCAATTCAACAACATCTTATGCATGTTTTGAGTTATCACAGGATCCAAATGTGAGGTGTTTAGTTATTTCTGTAGGCATAGCATCTGTTGCCACAGGAACTTTTGTTTTAGTACACCTTATTTACGTGCGTATTCCCTATATGACACTCCATCCATATACCAAGTTTCTACCAACATATCTTAAATACTTTTAGTTATCACGTGATCCAGATTCAGGCGGACACGCGGACTGAGTTGGGGGTAAACCTTCAGTCGCCTCCGATCGTCACGATACATCTATAATAATCATGATATAAATGCATTGCAAACATAATAAGAGTTGATTGTATTGAGATAGTGTTTCACAAAATTTACATCTTAATATAATCACGTACAAATTGCAATTACCGTGTTTTTGATTTTGTGTTTGTTTAGTAGTGATATGTCAATGACTTCATTCAGGTTTCACTTGTTTACTTATTGTTAGAAACAAATGGTTTATATTTCAGTTTCATTACAACCCTCATCATAAGTACTAACATAAGCATCATCATTTTTATGAACGTCATCATCGACATCAGCTGCGATGTCCACACTTATTAGCAATTATGTTATGTGTTTTTCATATTCTATTGGTAAATATGAGTGTTGCTGTTTTCAACTGTATTTAAATCAAAACACGCGGGTCAGTTAAATGACTCACACTTTCCTTGGATTAACTGGTTTTCAAATATTATGTTCACATACTTATGTCAGTATTAGCTGAAACCATTCCGCCTTGAATCACATACAGTTGGAATAGAATGGCATTAAACAGGATTTCCTGACGAATGACATTATGCCCATACACGTTGTGTGCACATGGCGTGGAGAAGTAGTAGTAGTAGTAGTAGTAGTAGTAGTAGTAGTAGTAGTAGTAGTAGTAGTAGTAGTAGTAGTAGAAGTAGTAGTAGTAGTAGTAGTAGTAGTAGTAGTTGTAGTAGTAGTATTAGTAGTAGTAGTAGTAGTATGAGTAGAAGTAGTAGTAGTAGTAGTAGTAGAAGTAGTAGTAACAGCAGCAGCAGCAGCAGCAGCAGCAGCAGTAGTAGTAGTAGTAGTAGTAGTAGTAGTAGTAACAGCAGCAGCAGCAGCAGCAGCAGCAGCAGTAGTAGCAGTAGTAGTAGTAGTAGTAGTAGTAGTAGTAGTAGTAGTAGTAGTAATAGTAGTAGTAGTAGTACTAGTAGTAGAAGTTGTTGTAGTGGTTGAAGTCGTAGTTGTAGTACATGTAGTTGAAGTCGTAGGAGTGCTGATTATTTTATTATCGAACATTAATATTGTTAATTATTTGCACAATGTTATCTTTGTCCTTGCAAGAGGTCACTGCAATACAGCATGTATACGCCAAAAGCGACAGACAAAGACCATGATCCGATACGTATCCTATCGTGTGACGATCGTAATTGTAAGGACATAGTAGCTTAAGTATACGGTTACAAAACAATGTTTACTATTTATGTGTTTCATATAAATAAGTTTGCTTGTTTATTCCCATTCTGTATAGTATCGCCGTGTTTGTCACTATTGCTGACATTTCATTTTGTGTAAGATTACCGAATACGTTATGGCATATATATTCTCCAGACTAATTATGCGTTGTGAACTAATAAAATTAAAACCTAATCGGGTTGATAATTGGGCTATATGGAAATCACTCATAATTATCCATAATTGTTTTCCGGGAATCCGAATGGTCCTATTATATTACAGTTTATTTGTTTGCTGTGCCATATAAGGAACATGATTCTTTTTAATGTTAACTTACTTAACATTTTAAACTGGGTTTTGATCGTATGTGTTTTAAATGACACTTATTGTTTGTTAACATGAGACTTTGTCGGTTTGATTATTCGGTTTGCATGCTCATTTCAGACAACATAAGTCATAGATTAATTAAACGCAAACAAGAACATGCTTATCACTGACTTAGTGTCAGTCAAAGCTTATATTTCAACGCTAGTACCGTTAACTATTTCTAGTGTGCGTACTTCACTAGCACTTGCAGTACAGAATTTAGAGTTAACAGTTAAACAATTTGCAAGTAGCATAAAGCGGCCTGTTAAGAAAATGGTCGATGAAGGAAATGCAACATACACCGTACAGTTTAAATAAGAAATATTTAATAACGAATCAACAACACTGAAAGATATATCATATGCAAATCAACACTTAAGATATTAATAACAGCACATGACATGCTCATGAAATCATGAAACAAATGTTGAAGCTTACACCGCTTCATACTTGTAATCTGATTAATGGCGTTAACATGTTAGCTATCTATCTCAATGTCATTTATCAAGTTGAGATATTGAATTACTAACTACAAGAAGTACACATATTTGTCAACAATAAAGCGGGTTAAAGTTTTGGCTTGGAGAAAATTAATAAACATTAATTCAAACGTGCATATTACCTAGTTTCTAGTGTTTGTTATTTACTATCATAAATATGACAATATGCATATGTAATACTTGTAGTAACAAATTAAACATATATAAGCACAAAACTCGATACAAATGCTAGTATGTTGATGTCCCTTTATACATATTTCATTACTTTAACAAAACATCTCGCAAACAAATTGTACATGCAAAGGATTGAAAATACAAAAATTAAATTATTTATTTTAGCTGCAATTCATTAAAAATTCACTTCGACTACACAACTGAATTTTATACTAGTGCATTATCTGGAAAGTTTATACTATTCACATAAATCAAATACATTCACTTATTCAAATACATTGAAATGCACATTCCAAAACACGTATATGTTATACGATACATTCGTTTATGCGTTCGAAATATCGTGGGTTTTGATAAACCTTTACATTTAAATTATTTGAATGTTAATGATAGGTATAAGCCATGGTCAAGTAAATGCATAAACTCGCAGATATGGATTGACGCCGCATTTTCCACCACTCACAGCAATTTTATCAAACGTGTTATTGAAACATATACCAAACGGAAATTTTATTTCATTACCGAAAGGGAGAGATCTTATACATTGTCCACTAGGACTGATTTGATGTATGGTGAGAGGATAGGATGTCACATACACATTACCACAAGCATCCACGGAAATTTGCTTTGGGCCAAGTAGTTCTTCGCGCTTATATTCAAATACTTTCTCTCCATTTAAGTTCAGTGCGAGTAATGTGTTCTCCAAACTATTTGAAATTATTAACACACGATTATGCGCATTAAAATAACAACAACTTGATGTTGATATTGCACACTCTTTTATTTCTGAGCTTATATTGATTTCACGAAGCAACGTTCCGTCATTATTAAGAATGTCGATCTGCCCCGTGCGATTTGACATACAGATGTACTGGTTGAGTGGGACATTTCTAGTAACATCGTCATACGGGATTCTTGTTTTCAGTTTTGTAATAACGTGCACATTTCCATAACATAGTTGTGCAAATGCAATTTTGCAAGCATTTGGCAAAGTAATAACCATGTCCATTGGACCTGTCTTTGAAACTGACCAAGGAGTAACTTCACAAATGAATTTTGATAATACAAAATCACTGTTTTCATCAATCACTAGTAACGCATTTACGTTGTGTAAAGCTATCACGATGTACTTATCTATCCATATACATGAACACGCAGTGGGACGTTTTTTCTTGTCAAACATGGGTATAATACATAAATCTTTAGTATATTGAAGCTGTGGAATTCGCTCCGTATATGGCTTATAATGACTGTTATCGGTATCGGAGCCTGTCTCACTTACATCACAAGTGCAGTCTTCTATTCTCAATGAATTCTTAACCTCTAACAGCAAACTATCAACAGAGGTATCCTCAACACATTTAAAGCTAGAATTGCTTCTACCTTTCTCCAAATCACCTATGATTGATTTCAGACGACTAACCGAATTCTTTTCAAGCTGGCGCTGCAGGAGAACAACGTGTTCATTCGTTCCAAAGTTCTGAACCTGTTCAAAATATGTTGACTGCTGTTTAATGTCATTCAAAAACTGACGTGCTTTATCGTTGTTTGTTTTAATTTTTTCTCCTATAACTTTCTTCTTATCAGCAATAGATGATAGCACTACATTCTCCAGTTGGGCGTATATGTCTAAGAGTTTCTGTTTAATAATTTGGAGTGAAGCCAACGCTTGATTTTCTATTTGAAAAACCAATTCTTCGTGATTTCGTTCATGTTCTAAAAGACGCTCACCTTGCTGTTGAAAGTCTTGCAACACTATCTTCAGCCCGGTACAATCCACTTTTATATCATTCAAAATATCAGAAAGTACCTTTACTTCCTCGCATTTTCTGTGATCAGCCATCGCGCACTTATTACAGCACGTCATATCGTGGTCTTTACACAGATAAACCACTTCTTCCTTTTCGTGATTCGGACAGGCTATCAGGTTCTTCAGAAGTTCTTGTATCTCCTGGGGAGGTACATCCGCAAGGTCACACAACTTGTGGTGCTTTGAAACTTTTATCTTTGCATGATCCTGTTTACACTGCGCACAAAGTGGTTCCTTACATTCTGTACAATACACAACGCCATCTATTTCGGCTTTCTCTGCCAAACAGGGGCCGCATAAGTATTGTTTGACAGACATTTTTCGTATAAATTCTAAAAACTCAACTCTGTTTGTTTATATGCTAAATCGAAAGTAGAGAAAAATACCTGGCTTATGCACACACATCAGTATAGCAGTCGACTGTGACACTTACTGTGTAACAGAACAAAGATAACTACCTTTTGAACCATGTATAGATCCTAGTTCCCCTTATATAATAAGTACATACAATGTTTGCACATCATTATCCACACTCTTGTACAGCTATATATTGTGTTCTATATATATATATATATATATTATTCTAAAGCATAACATCAATCGTTTCACAAAGTGGTTCTTCACAGTCTCTGCAATTCACATATTCCTCTATTCCGGCTTTCTAATCCAAAAATGGGCAATATAAATCTGTTTTATAGACGAGTTCGTGCTTATTGAAACATAATTGCCTACGCGTATTTATATTCTAAATCGAAAGTAGGGATAATACCAAGCGTGTACACACTTGCCCGACTATGACGTGGTATGCGTTATCAATCGTGATACATAGGCTATCTCAGGACTCCTCCGTTAGATATGAATATATGCTATAAATCGTCTGCTGATCAAGAGTGATGCGTTATAACACGATTGTGACCCACTTTAATATAAACACAGACTGCGATCGATTTTATCGAGAAGAAAAGGAATTAAAGGTAGTAAATTACTCCGTTGTGGATCGAGTCCTTATTTACCAGTTTTCAATTTGGTGTGTAACATATTTAACAATAGTTGTAATGTATCATACGATACTTAGTAGGTCATTGCAAATCGACTGTTTTAAATTTACTTAATTACAAAAATAAAGGTTATCATACATAATTTCTGAACTTTGTCACAAAAAATGTATTGAGTGTATGCTGGTATATACATGTCTTACGATAACCAACTCACGAGCAGTAAGGTTTGAACACGATATTCTATTTTAACGATTATTATACTTTACTATTTGCGTTTTAAAACTATTTTATAGTCCATGATATCATAGTACCAAAAGGTGATGTAGGTTACATTTATTGTGACTTTAAAGCTATCTTATATCTTAGTTACAATAGTGAATCGTCATGAAACAACAATGATCGTGACACGATGATATGTTGATAACGTGTACTTGTCTTCGGCAATACATGAAAAAACGCGTTTGTATTCGTTTTGCTGACGAAAATCAGTAAACATTAAGAGTCATCTTAACTCAATTTTGCGTTGGGGTTTCCCATGTATTTTACCAAATAAATTTCAGATAAATTATTAATTATTAATTTACAATCGAAACATAATTTGCTCATCTCGTTACAACTCTGAACATTAAAGTGAAAATAAAACCATGGTGTCCGTTTTGGATGAGTTTATTCAAGTGTTTAGTTAAGCAGATATGTCTTTCTCAAAAAAGCATCGTGAACAATGTCAAAATACGTGTCGGTGGTCTCCTTTGGAAGATCGCTGGACAACAAACCTGAACATGTGGTAAGATTTCTGAACCGCACGCATAGCTTTTGGGGGAATTTGTTTTGAAATTATTCATACTACATTAGCATGAGCACTAAGCACGGGTGTAAACATAAACCAGGAAAAGTGTAAATACGTTAACTGACCGCCGTGATATGGGTGAAATATGAAAGAAATGGCCTCTAATACATTGAACACACCCATCCCTTCCTCAACCACCCCCTCACCGAAATACTAGTAAACAAATTTGGTTGTAGATCATTACTTAGTGTCATTAGTTTGTTAGATTTTAAGGTAAATGTGTCTATTTATTTAATATGTTCAAAAACCTTAAGTCAGGTACGTATTAAACATTTTAACAGCAAAATAATCATGCAATTATTATTATCAAAAATTATTTTGTCTTCACGTCTTTTAAAGGCCAATAAACACTCAAAATTTATGAATATGTACAATATTTGGAAAAATAAAGTTAACATATAATAATCTATGCTCCTTATGGCAATATCCAAGCTTTCAACGCTAGATGTGGTCTGGTGAGATAGATTTAACGCGAAACAAAATGCTCGTGTTTATTATTACGTGTAACAATATATTCCATGGGAATTTCCGGCTACGATAACCGAACATTTATGAGCGAACGCGAGATTGGCTTCGGGCAGCTTCGGAAGCACGACGTTGCTCTCATGAATACGTCGTTCTTTCGAAGCTGCACAAAGCCAGTCTCGCGTTTGCTCGTAAATGTTCGGATATTGTGGCTGGTAATAAACATGGAATATATTGTCGCACAGCAAATTAAAATAAGTATTTTGTATCTCGTTAACTCTATGTTCCCATACTATATCAAGCGTTTCAATTTTGGCTATTGCTATAAGAAACGATGTTTTTATGGGTTAATTTTATATAACGCAATATTTTGCGAAATATTCGTTGATTTTGAGTATTTACGTTACTTTAAATGAAAGCTATGCACGTAGGAAGTTTCGTATAGTGTTTGAGTAATATCCTGCAAAAGTAACCCGAAGGCCGCACAAAAGGCCAGCCTGAAAACACTCTTACACTTTTAATCTCCTGATGTATAATAATAACATGATTGTACGTACTTAACAAACACTTTTTCATTAATCCTTAATTTGTATAATAAGGAACTTGTTAACCTAATTTCGTATTGCCATGACATGTTATTTAATTGAGCAAAGCTGTAATATGTCAAATCGTTTGTAATAATTGTAGTAACAATTAAAACGAAAAAAACAACAAAAAATGTGCAGGCAGTTGAGTTCGAACCTTGGACCTCTAGAATCAAAAGCAAGCGTTTTTATCACCATATCACACAGGCGTTTGATTGTTTATTACACTTCAAACGGTATGACGGTTTTGCAATTATCGATGAAAAGCATCGTAATAATTCTAACATAATTGTTTACATGATGATTTATGAAATAAACAATATTAAACAAAGGCTTTGAAACAAAATATCAATCAAACCAATACAAATTAGTTTTATGAATTGCTATTGAACTTAAAAAAAGTTAAAACAACTAACACGTTGTTTTTGTTTTTTCGAAAAAAACGAGGTTAAGTCCCCTTTATCAAACATTACAGTTTTGTATTTTAAACTTATGTCGCGTTTTACTCGAAAAGTATTGCTTCTAGAGTGCTTAAACTCTACTAACTTACTAACCATATGTTTGCGTCCGAACTTTTATAGTTTGGTTCGCAGGTTTTCGACGCAATTGGAGTTATGGACCCGTTTTATAAACTTGTGTCTCGTGACCATCAAAAAGGGTTGGTGTTGTAAGACATCATGTAAACTTGCGCACCTTCCTATTTTGATTTGGATCTTTTCGTCACAACCGGAGTTGCGGCTCTACTTGAACAAAATACGTAGTTTGACTTGTGTCTTTCGTAACTCAAAAAAGAATAACTATAAGAGGGATGAAACCGCACTCACGCTCGCTCCTCTTTGTTTTGGTTAGGCTATTTTCTTTACAAGCTCAGTTATGACTCGTTGTTTGAAGAAGCAAAACACACGTTTGTTTTAACGTGTGTCACTTGTAACTCAAAAAGTATTGTTGTTACAGGTCTGAAACTATATACACCTAGTTACCAGCGTGTGAACCTGAGCACCTCTATATTTTGGTGTTCAGGTTTGTCCGACATTCCCAGCTAACAATCTATATGGGCACCTATATGTATGTATATGGGGCAGCCCAGATGGGACCCATATAGAGCCCGGTTGCACTCCCCATCTGGGTCCCATGTTGGCAGCCCACATGGGACCCATATAGGTGCCTTTATGGGCCCCACATGGGCAGCCCTTTTACTCAATATGGGCTACATACGGGCAGCCCTTTTACTCAATATGGGCTACATACGGGCAGCCCTTGTATTCAATATGGGCTACATACGGGCAGCATTGTACTGAAATTTGGCTACAAACGGGTAGCATTGTATTCAATATTGGTCCCACACGTACACAGAGCTTTTAACATTTTGGACAACGCATGACTAGATGCATTAATGGAAATTCAGTTTATGTTAGAAACAAAATGTAGGCTGCAAACATGAAATACTGTGTGTTCAAATTGAACATCAGACAAAAGATTCTTGTATATGTACTTTCATTTTCATTTTTGTTATGTTTTATCTATTTCTTCTTGCTGGAACAGAGTGATATTATAGAGTTAAAGAGCTAAATAGCATTATCCTGCAAGAAATACAACAAGGTTTATGTTAAAAGACTTAAAAATGTTATTAAGTAATCTCAACTTTTATTCACATATAGTATTACACACATATAGATAGATAAATACATAGCAGGAGGATCCTACGTTAACCATTCTACCAGAACATTCTAAAACAAGAGGGCCTGAAAGGCCCAAAGTCGCTCATCTGAGATTCAAAGGAACTGACCTGTTCTTTGCAGCCCAAGATGGCATTAAGAACAAAATGTTCTTACCAACTTTCATGACTAGTGAACAGCCTGGCAGCATTGTTTTTGAACAGACCAGAACCATTTTCATACACATTCAAGATATCATTTAAACAAATATTTTGACAAAATTTCATGAAGATTCATTAAGCCATATAAGGAACAATGCCCCGCCACCCTGGTGACCATGTTTTACAAGCAACTGGAACCATTTTCGAACTTGTCCAAGATATCATTGGGACAAATCTTCGGACAAAGTTTCACGATGATCGGACAATAAATATTGCTTCTAGAGTTTTAACAAGGTTTTACTATAGCTTTATAAGGAAAATGCCACGTCCCCTTGGCGGCAATATTTTTCCACCAACCGGAACCATTTTCGAACTCATCCAAGATATTATTGGTACAAATCTTGTGACCAAGTTTCATGATGATCGGACAATAAATGTGGCCTCTAGAGTGGTAATAAAGTTTTACAATAGCCATATATAGCCATATCAGGAACAATGCCCCGCCCCTAGTGGCCATGTTTTTACAGCAACCGAAACCATTTTCAAACTTATCCAAGATATCATTGGGACAAAACTTCTGACCAAGTTTCATGAAGATCGGAAAATAAATGTGGCTTCTAGAGTGTTAACAAGGTTTTACTATAGCCATATATGGAAAAATGTCCCGCCCCTAGGCGGCCATATTTTTCAACCAACCGGCATCACTTTGTGTCCAGGATATTATTGGGATGAATCTTCTTACCACGTTTCATGAAGATTGGGCAATAAATGTGACCTCTAGAGTGTTAACAAGATTTCACTAAAGCCATATATAGCCCCGCCCCTTGACAGCCATGTTTTTCATGCAAACGTAACCATTTGCATACTCATCCAAGAAAGATATCATTAAGACCAATCTTCTGACCAAATTTCATGAAGATTGAACAATAACTGTGGCTTCTAGAGTGTTAACAAGGTTTTACTAAAGCCATATAGAGCCATATAAGGAAAAATGCCCCGCCCCCTGGTGGCAATGTTTTTAAAGCAACCGAAACCATTTTCGAACACATTTATTAGTGCGTTTTTAGACAAAAGCGGAATTTAGGGTCTATACAATGTTGGTTTCGAGCTGGTTACGTACACATGCAGCAGGCCGGAACGATTTAACAATTTAAAAGTTCACCTAAGGATCATACCTATGAAGTTTTGTTAAGCGGCTGAGGAGGAGATATCGTTAAAATGAAAAGTTCGCGCATGACACACAATGAAAGGCGATCCCAAAAACTCACATTGTGATTTGCGCAGGTGATTGCAAAAATGTATTCATACCTCAAGTACAAAACACATATTAGTATACTTTATTTTTCCGCTTCAACAGAAAGAGTTGAATCGCAAATTATTAATCTGTTAAACCTTAACTTATGATAAAGCCAGTACACTTTCTTTATGATTTAGATCAGAAAGAACGATGTTTGTTAAAACAATTTGTCTAAGCAAAACCGTGACCTTCTGTAACAAAACGTATAAACCACAAAGACAAACTATATCTATTCAAATCGCCACCCGATTAACATGACTAAACTATAATATAGAGCTAAAACATTAAATTATGTTAGAAACAATGCATATTGCTTTTTGATATACTCAATCCACATCACCGATATAAAGTGTACGCACATGTTGTTTTTCAAATAATCTCCAGAGCCATTATGTAAACTCGATAGAATTTCGAAAGTTTTATTTTTCTTATCATAATCATTGACACGTTGAAGTCGAATCGTTTTAAAATTAAAAAAAAAGCACTGTTCTTAGATTTAAAAACATACACTTTTTGTCAAAATTTCGATACTGTATAATAATGACATATTTCTACACAAACATATAAATAACGCAGTTAACAACAGTAACCTAAAAGTCATAATTATACACAGAACCATAAGACATGTTGCTTTACAAAGTAATTATCTGTCAAAACTGAAAACAAACTATTGTTGGCATTTTGTATTCATTTACGTAAAAGATAGCATGGATCGCTTGTTAAAAATAAACTTTGGTGGAACAAGCAAGAGCTTTGCCACACACGAATCAACAGTTCCCTACCGAGTGAATGATGTCGGTGGAAGAACAGGATCTCCGTATTTCGTCAATCTAGACTAAGTACTTTTTAGTAACGGCAGGACAAGGTTTGGGCTGTCAATGATTTCTGTAATCAGTGAAACTACAATTTAGGACTGAGTTCATTTTGATATCGCATCATCCTTATTTTGGTTTTCAGTTATTTCTGTAATCATAGCAAACACTTTTTTCGTGTGACGAAAAAACAAGTGAAATAACCATCAAATTATCCATATGGCCCTCTATCCACGTAACACGTGTCATACATTTGGCATAATTACTGTTTGATCGATGTGTTGCAGGATGCAGATCGTTGTTTTCACTTGTGTATGTTATCATAGAAATGAATGTTTGTCTGACGAAAAAAAAGAAGAAATAACTTGCGCCTTCCCACATGTAAGTGTATACTCGATTTGAACATTAAGCGAATGTTGTGATTTACATTGTAGTAAATATACATGCTAACACATTCTGACATTCAGAAATCCCATTATCTGAGTATAAATACAACGCTTTGTTGAAATTTTTTTTGTTTAATTTATGTATTTTACCGACAGTTTATTTAAACTATATAACGACATACATAAGCAAGAAAGACATACAATCAGCTGTCTCTAAAATACTGAAAATTAAGCCGGATTAGTAATACAATATTTGTTTTTTATACTTAACTTTTACACAGTCAACCAATTTGAACATAGAATACTCTTGTATGCTAACGTTTCGTGGAAAAAATTATCATAGAACACTAACATATTTAACGCATACCTTAGTTAAATGATGTTTACAATTTGCAGACAACGTTACATTTAACAACATTTGAGAATTAGTGATGGCGAAGATAAAAAATTCAACGGGCTGAAAGATTGATTAATTAACTGTTAAGTTTGTTAATCCCTAAACAATTTATGATATGCTTACATGATACCTTAAGCAAAAATATTTACTATAAATATTGAATATTGAAGCCGAGATACATACAACATATTTCCGCCATAATCATGATAAGATGAATCAAAGACAAACAATCAATTAAAAGTATTCTCTTATTACACAGCTAAAAAGTCACAAGTATCATGTTCTGAACAAATCATTCCAAATTATTAGGAAACACAAAGGTTTTTATTATAAAAAATGCTCTGTTTTCCTGTATTCTTAAATCATACAATACATCTATTATAACTGACTGTTTCAAGAAGTTGTGTTATTCATGCAAAACAGCCGGTCCTGAGCATTCACCAATGCTGCACAAACGTAACACAATCATGATAATCTGACCTTGACCGTTATCAGAATGCCGAAGCGCTACTTCGATGCTTCTAACGCTTTATCGCTCGCTATTTCAAAGCTTCTGATTTCCGTGTTAAATGCTTAACTCAAAATTTTTGTTACGTTAGCTCTGTGAAACATATCATGTTTGGAACGAATGGGCATGAAGCTTACAGATAGTATGTTCGCTTGTGGTTTATCACAAAACATCAAAAACAGTAACAGACACGAGTGTAGCATATTAAATCGCTCTATCGTTATCATCTTCTAGTTCGTTCAATATTGCAACAATTATTGTACTGTATCTGATTGCACACAGAGTGCCGTGTACAGCTCATATTCTTTCACAACGACCAATTACCAGCGTCATCTATGTTTAGACTTCATGCAACATGTATAAGTTATTTTTTGGAAATTGGGAGAAAGTAAAAGCGAGTTTTCGAAAATAAACCAACGTTTTTTTTCCATTTAATTTGTCATAATTATTTATATTGTGTGTTGTCTGTGTATGTTTGTTTGGTTCTCATTTGTTTTAGCAAGTCTTATGACAATAAATATCGTAATGGTAAATGTTTAAAGCAAGTCCCGTTTCCAAGGTCATATACGAGAATTACATCGATATGTTTACTGACATACACTATCATTGTTTTGACAGACGACACGGGCTTATCTAAAGTTAGTGTTTCGTAATACACAGGGTATTGAATTTTCGATGCTTGATTGAGCAATAAAACAAAGACGCAGTCGGCGGTTTTCAGTAGGCCTTTTGTACTGACCAACATAATAATTAATAGTGCACGTGCTTATCTAATATTAGGGATAAACAACACGGGTCCTAGACACGTTGTGCTTGTTTGGGCAATAAAACGCAATCCCGGTGGCTATTTTCAGTAGCACACGTGCTCAGAAACTAACGAGTTCGGGTAATAAAGCACAGAGATTATGATCTGAACACTGCATGGAGTCTGGCCTGAATCAAAATGCCGACTTATCAAAAGATTAAGCGCCTAATGTTTCAGTATACAATTCAATAGTTTAAGGTGGTGTTCTCACTGCATTTCCTATTGCATTCGCATACGCTTGTATTACTTGTTAAATCCTCGTTTTATTTGCACAGATTTATTCAGTTACCATGGCTGATTTCTTAGATCAGTTATTTGACAGTGACTCTGATGTGTCTGAGTTTTCTGGCTTTTCTGAGTTTGACTCTGATACTGAAGTCGGTGATTTGTCCGATGATAACATTATTCCCGATACTGAGGCTGCCAATGATAATTGGATAGACGACTTCAATCCATTGAGAGTGCGTCTACACAAAATATATGACCTAAAAAAATCATAACGCAAATCTATTCCAGATTTCAAAATGTCCAAACCATTTTTTTACATTAGTGACTGCTTCCACCACATAATATCTATGCCCTAAACATAAATCAACTTAATGCATGTACATGATGTAAAATCAAATATTACAAATGACACGATCATATTATAAATAATTGATACTATAATTGTTAATAATTATTATATACTAATATCATCATTTTGTTAATAATAATATTTTTTTTCTTTTTTTTAAACATCAGTTTGATGAGTTCAACGAGCAGCCGGGAGCACACCTGCCATAGTAATTTGATGTGAACACAGCCACTAGATTACTTTTGGCTGTTTTTTTTAAAACCCCAACTGCTTCAGTCCATTGTTGGGTAAACGAATGGGTACTTCGCTTGGCGGATGGGACATCCGGACACCCCGATGAACACCCGATTACAGGACACCACTGAGGAAGAGATGAGGGCATTCCTGGCCATCAACATAGTATGATATTGATGGGAATCAACATGCTCCCCAATGCCGAAATGTTCTGGTCTACCGATCCCTTCATCAATAATGCTGGAATCACCAACACCATGATCTGAAACAGGTTCCAGACGCTGGTCCAGTATTTTTCATGTTGCCGACCGGACAACTGCGCCAGGAAGGGAAGAGACAGGATATGACCCTCTCTTCAGGCTGCGACCTGTCATGGAGAGCGTCAGCCCGACCTTCCAGGAGATATACACTCTCAACAAGGAGGTTTCCGTTGACGAGGCCATAATAGCGTTTACCGGCCGCCTCAGCTTTCGACAGTACATGCACGCCAAGCCAATCAAGAGAGGAATCAAGGTGTGGATGCTCTGCGATGCCAGGACAGCCTTTCTTGCTCGTTTCGAGGTATACTTGGGGCGACAGAACAACCAGATGGAACACGGACTTGGCCACAACGTAGTGATGAAGCTGGTGGACCACATTTACCACTCTTTCCGCTGGTCGTTTTGTGACAACTTCTTCACATGTATACAACTCATGTAGCAATTCATGGAGAAGGGCCTTTACGCCTGCGGGACTGTAAGGGTCAACAGGAAGGGATTCCCGTGCCAGTTGAAGAAACCAGCAGATGTACGACAGCGCGGAGACTTCAAGATCATGCAGATGGGCGACACCAACTTGGCTGCCACTGTGTGGAAGGACAAGCGACTTGTACATCACTTGTCCACGTTGAGAGAACCTACCGTCATTCTACCTGCGCAGCGACGATGTGGAACCAACCTCCTGCAACTTCAGCAGCCACACAGTGTGTATTTTCTTTTGATCTCAACATTTAGTTCATCTCCCATCCAGCTCTCTAAGTTTAACTTTAGTAAATATAATATTAAAAAACCTTTTATTTTCAATTTTGAAGCACGATTTAGCAAAACAAACAAAAACAACACTGATTTCCAATTTTCAGTCAAAACACCGTGATTTTTCCCAATCCAAAGAGACCCGGCCCCATTCCCAAAAAAGTGAACACTGGCTGAAGTGTATCAAGTTTTAAAATAATTCAAATAAATATGAATTAATGTGCGAAAAGTTCTGTCGTTGACATGTTTATTTGTTACTTGATTTTTTAAACTATATATATAAATAATACTACTATGGGCTTACCTTCTGTGACTAAAACAGCACACAGTTTGTTTATTACTATTCTAATTATTTGTGGTATATTTATACAATTTATCAAGCAAGTGCAATCATGGAATGTCGAAAATATGTTGTTGCCTTAACTGAACTCTGCCCTTAATGTAATAGTATTTAACCCTTTCACACTCATAAGCAAAGTGAAAGTGGCTACGTGCAAACAGCATAAAACCAGAACAGCCTGCGAGTTACTCGCACCCTGTTTAGGTTTTATGCTGTTTTTGCTGATCATCAGTAAATGAAGCCTTTAAAACTTACGTAAGAACGGTCTTTAATTAAATTTAACTTCTATGGAACTAAAAATGCGTCAAAATAAGTATTTAATTGATTAGTCATAAGCTGCATGCAGGTGATAAATAACAGATAACAAGGTTTCCACAAAATACATTTTTCAGATTGTCATGAAGATGAGACAATGCAGTAAACAACTTAAAACCCAAATGAAAGCAATATGTATATCACAACAGGGCCCTGATTGCTCATAACTTAGAGAGCCAGTTTAATTAATAGCCTGTTAACTTCTGACCCAAATAAAATCAAGTTTAAAAGCAATGTTATTATCAAACATTTTCAAACTATTCAGGCAAACATGTTTATTTATAATTAACACATATATAAAAGGGCTTACAATTAACCCACATAAATAACTTAATCCAAAACAATAAAGGATTTAAGCTTATGTGCTAATGACAGTTTTGAGCAACCAGTCGGATTTGCGTTTTTGTACACAAACAAATTCAACCATTTTTTAGGAAGTCGATCTATTTACCAATGCAATTGCCAGCTTTTTTAACGAGTCTGGTATACGTCAAGGTCATGTGGTTGCCCTACTGATGGAGAAAGGCCCTGACCTGGTGTTCTACTGGATGGGGCTAGCAAAGATAGGGGCCATAGGGTATTGTTTTGTATTTCTTTTTGACCTTGCGGTCAATGATAACCCATAAACTGCAAGCACTTATTTCCAATGGGGTCCTTTGTTTTTTTTGCTGAAGAGACATCAAGCAGAAGAGACAGTATAAGGTACAAGGACTCCAGGTGCGATACCCTAACTCTTTGCGAATAGATACCTTGGTTCTTTTACGTGCTCAGTGTATAACACCGATACACTCGAGAATTACATTGGTTTCATACCAGTACATCTCTGGTTGGTTGGGAAACACTTGAAGCATTTCTGAAATTTCCAGTGCCACGGACGCGAATTGAACCGGGGACCTCTGTAATGGTAGACCAGAGTGTTACCACTCTACCACCGCACCACCCTGATCAACTTCAACCTGAGGGAGAAATCGCTGCTGCATTGTTTACAGGCTGCACAGGCGCTGTGTGTGGTTTCTCTGAGGAGATGGCCCCAGGTAATGATCATTTAGTTTTACCTCTTTATTTCAGTATGATTGCGCTGAAAGCTTAAGGCTCATTTAAATGCTCTTGAGTCGGTTTCTTGGGTTGAACCAGTACTTCGTGTCTTTTTGGAAGATTAAAAAAAGTCCACCATAGTGGGACTAAAACCTCTTATTTCTGTTAGTCCAGTGGGACACGTGAACATTTTTATATCTTTTTCTCCAATAACTAGCAAAGAAAATATTCATTTGGCTGGTATTCACATACAAATGTGATGTAATTATAATGATAAGGCGGTAAGTATTCATATACACACTAAATTGTTCTGTTAAAAAAGGACAATTATCACATTGTTCAATTCGCGAGACAGTTTATGTTAGTTACCTTATATTTGATTGAACAAAGTAATTCTCACTTGCTGTTTATTGAAGTCATATTTGTTTATACATTGTAAAAAAGTTGAAACTCATTCAGAAGTTTTAGTCAACTTTCTTTGTTTATACATAAATATGATAATTATGCACACAAATAGGCTTTTAAAGTATAAACCGTTAGTATATGCCTTATAACATATGAAACCATATGTCATAGAGCAATCATTGCATTCAGTCTGTTTTGTTTATTGCATGCAACTAAAAAAGAACACTGACCCTTTTTCTCACTGATCTCTTGCAATACTAGTCAGTGGATTGTTTACATACTGTAGAATGACATGATCATATTTTTACCATGCTGAGCAGGTGGATATTTATCAAGGTACTTCAAAGTACCCTCTCAGATTAGCCTCAAATTACCGGCTTATGATGGAATACAATAAATACTTTTATGCACGAAATACACAGGGGTATATGTAAGGATTGCCCATCCATTACGCCTTATTTTCACTGAAACCAGCTATACAGCTTCCCCCCAAAACACAAAACCACTCCAAAATTGAAAATTGTTCAGTACCAACTAAATAGCTGGAAATATCAGCTATAATAAAAACTCTTTTCAACTTTCTTGACTCAATTAAGTTAATTAGGTAGACCAGGAATGAGAGGACACACTCCGGGACCTCTTATAATTAGGGATGGCAACGAATACCGATTTCGGTATTCGAATATTCGGTCACCCTTCCGAACGAATATTCGGATATTCGGTCAACATCTGTTGGAAAAAAAGTCAACTTTGTTTACCGTTCCATTACTCCATGAATTCTACTTTCGTTTTTACCGGAAGTTCACCGGAAGTGACTAAATATTGACACAGCGTTGCCCTCGCTAATTCGAAGCTGATTTTGTTGATTACTTTTTATTGTTAAAATTGAATGACAAAAACTGTTTTTAAACTATTAATATCGTACATCAACAATAGAACGAGAAACATAATATTACATGACGACAAAATAATTACATGACAGTTAAATCTACATAAAATTAAAACTGAACTTAAACGAATTATGTACATAGCCACAACACACTTTGAACCTGTTTAACATACTCAACAGTCAGTCTTTTAAAATTGCCACGTTTAAAAGACACTTGGATCGGCGACTTCTTATCGGATGATGTCGTGAAATACTTCCAAGCAGCGGAAGGCGTAGGTGGCATTTTGCTTCGACAGATATTTACTTTATGCGTGTAGCAATTATAATATTTTACATTAAATGAGGGTGCAATACCAAACACATTTCTTTAAGTATAATACCTGATTGAATATTGAGTAATTAATTAATGTTTGGACCATACGATACGCAAATACTCATTAGAGGTTGAGTAAATTATTTTCTAAAAGTTTTTTTTGATTGGACAACGTGATTATAACCATACGATCTGTTTTGTTTTTCACACCAAGTCGGCTCTTTCTTTACTCATTTAATCTTTGATCATGTTAAATGTAATTCGAGTTATTAGATCAAGACGGGTCGGTGGTTTAATTGCCATACGGTCTTATTTGTGTTTTTTACACAAAGTCGGCTTTTCCTTTACTAATTTAATCTTTGATAATTTTAAATGTAATTCGAGTCATTGGATCAAGTGCAGGTCGGTGTTTTGATTGCCGACGCGATTTGCACCTTTCATAATTTTGACACAAAGTGTCTGGCTTTGTTAGCGGGATTTATGACCGGTATACTGTCATCACCATAGCGACGCATTATCGCGTCAACCGGAATAAACATTATGACACGAGGAACAACTTTTTTGACAATATTTGAAGCAAATTTTACGAATACAAAGTTTTTGAAATAACTCGATTTTTTATATTTTCTTCCGAATATTCGATTCGGAAAACAGTATCCGAATATTCGGTCCGGGACCGAATATTCTGATATTCGGATATTCGTTGACATCCCTACTTATAATGCAGCCTCAGGCACGGAAGGACATCGTTAACTTCGTAATTAATGCAGTATTCATTCTTAATTAATTTCTTGCTACTTTCAGCCGTAGCTGACATATCCAGGGATATTCCCAAGTCTTGCAGCCTGTATTATATGGGCAGTGGGCAGTGCCCAGTAGTCGGTGCTGTCAGTCTGGATCCGTTGTTGGAGAAGAGTCCCACATGCACCCCACCAGCACATGTAACCAAGTTTACAGGTATTACCAAGATTTGCTGTAGTCATATGAGCCTAGCTCTGGGACATCTTAGCTTTTGTAATGTTGGAGCGTAAATGGTAGTCCCAGATTAATCTGTACATTTTGAACAAGCTAATCAGAGACGTTACTCTCTGACTAAACTGGAATTTTGTTTAGAAGAGATTTTCTTCAAATTACATAAGTGGGAATTCTTACCCCTGATTAGCCCGTGTAGACTGCACAGCTTAAATTTGGATGACACTTAAAGCTCATGCCTTAGGCAGAGCAAGGCTCAATAAGACTTGAAATACTTTTATGGCCAAGGCCACTGCAGAGTTTTTCTCACTATTTTAGAATTTTGACCTACATGGATACTGAAATTTTGAGCATAATAATTTTTGGACTGGACTTGGAAATAAGATATGCTTGGCCATGGGGAACCTGACTTACAAATGGGCATAAAGTCAGCCAAAATAGAGCCTTGGAGACTTATGACTACTACTGGTCCCAATTCCAATTTACTTGCCTGCTAATTACACATTTGTACTTGATTTTAACTTCTATTGGTCATGAAGGCCGCTTTTTCCATTTGTTCCCTGATCTCTTGAGTCCAAGTATTTAATAGTTCCTTAGTTGACAAAAAATTTCGTGAATAGGGGCCTAGATTTACTTTATTAATGCTAAAGCCAAATTATCGCACATTGTGTACAGTTATTAAATGACAAAACTAGAACTTTGATGACCACTAACACGTTTGCAAAAACGTTTGTTTTGCATTTGCAGTTGCTTACAAACATATTCATGATTGGTCACAAGATCTAATCAGAATTCAGTCTTTGTGTGAAAAATATGTGAAGTTGTTATTTATTTTTTTTGCATTTTCAGACTGTGTGTTTTATGTATAAACATCTGGAACAACAGAACTACATAAGGCTGCCATAATTACTCACCCCAGGTATAAGTCAACCTTATTTGGAAATCATATTACTAACGCTTTTCCCCTATAAAAGCCCAGTGAAGATGGCTTTTGCAACAATAATAAAACCAGAACAGCATGCGAGTAACTCGCAGTATTTTAAGGTTTTTAGCTGTTTGCTGCTCATCAATATTTAAGGGTTGGAAATGAAGCCTTTAAAACTTGAATTAAGTAAGAAAGGCATTTACTTAAATGGAACTTTCTAAGGGACTACGAATGTGTCAAAATACACATCTAAGTGGTAAAGATACACTCTTTTTAGACTCTCAAAGTTTTCTGTCCGTCTGTTTCGTAGTAGAAACAAATGTGTTAGTAGTTTCTGCCACATTCGTCAATCTATATCATTCAAACCTGGACTGTTCTTTATAATATGAAGTTTTGCTTCAATTTGTTACATGGATATATCTTAATTTATGCTATTTTTCAATTATAATGTCTGCCATGATTATTACAACATTATTGGCAATCCCATAATCGGGTATTAGGGCATGCTGCATGAGGGAATATTTGTCAAAACTTTCAGATTATTTTTGGTAGGTGAGTTTATCTAGATGACTAAATGATCAAGTGTGAGTTTTGTTTTGGTCCATTGATTTTGAAAAGTTTGACTTTTCTATAAAATAGCTGCTGTGCGGCTTCAAAGCGCTGTAGGGGGCATTGTGTTTCATAAACACAGGACTTGTTTATGTCTGATTCAATGTTTTTGCCTTATAACGTTCAAAACAAAAATATCTTCAAATCAGAATAATTTAAGGGCATATAATTAATAAGAAATACATACTCAAATACTCAAAAATACAGTGTCATTTAGTTTTTTTCATATTTAAGATGTTAATGAAGATAATTTACAGTGATACATTCCATTAAAATACATTATTTACTGCTTTATAAATTTGCCAAATACCTTATGTGTCGTGCACAGATGCCTTTTATTGCTGCAGTTAACATGGCCTCATATTTCAGGTTCTACTACATGGCAAGTGCTGTGCACATGATGCTGGGACTAACTGATCAAGACATACTATACAACCTCTACCCCTGTATCACACAGCAGGGGGCATTATTGGTATAGGACAGGCATTTCTATGGTGGACTATTGTGGTTATCAAGAAAAAATTCTCAGCCAGTGGATTCTGGGATGACTGTTTGAAATATTATTGTACAGTGAATGTTGTTTATTCTGTAAACATTAGGGAAAACCGTTATTGTTTTCTTTACGAAAGGTCCAAGTGGATATGATTCCCACCTAGAGATAAGAAGGTTGTGGTTTTAATCCCAATTGTTGAACCATATTTAAAATCTTCTCTAAAGACATAACATACTGGTTCTACCTGAGATGTGTGTGAGTCTTAGACTTTCAATAGAATCGAGCTTCAATAAGTAGGTTTAGACAAAACAAGATGCTTCTTTCCGTTGTTTTTAAATGTGTTACCATCACTTCATTGATATCCAGAACTATAATGTGTGCAACGTTTCGTCTGTGTCCTGCCATCATAGTTTTTCATACATTTTTTTCCAGAATCAAATTGATTATTGTTATTTTTACATCAAGGAGTTACAGTGCACATAATTTTTACTGTAAAACTGGTTGAGGTTTAAGTGCATATTGGATTACACTGATAAGAAGCAAGACAGAATAAAAAACAGCAAACAACAACTACTGGTACTTTTCGTAAGAAAAATCTATGCCAACAAAAATTACATTTTGACATATACATGTTAAATACACAGTTTGTGAGAACATCTTCATCAGAGAAATTGTTAATCTCAACTTTTTGTACCACATTAAACATTTATTTCTTATTATATTATTTCTTCATTACAGGCAGCACAATACATTGGTGAGATATGTCGTTACTTGATGGCTCAACCGTTCCGACCAACTGAAAATCATCATCGCGTGCGAGTCATGTTTGGCAATGGGCTTCAGTCAGGATTGTTGCGCGATTTTCAGATGAGATTCGGCTTGAAAATGATTAGCTAGTTTTATGTTGCCACTCAGGGAAATTATAATATCAATGAGTGTCAATGGTATGAGTGATGTATGCATTGAAGCATCAGGAAAGTATGTATTGTGTGTGCGTACATATTGTAATATCAATGAGTTAAAGATTGTATCATCTGGAAGATATGCATTGTTACATCACATTATAATATCGGTACGGTATAAACTGTAACGTCAGTGAAGTATAGCTTGTAGCATCAGTGAGGTATAGTGTGGTAAAGGTTGTAATACCAGTGAGGTATAGATTGTTACATCAGTGAGGTTTAGATTGTAGCATCAGTGAAATATATATTGTGGCATCTGTGTGGTAAAGCTTGTAACAACCGAGGGGTACAGATTGTAATATCAGTGAGGTATATATTGTAATATCAGTGAGGTATAGATTGTAATATCAGGGAGGTGTAGATTGTAACATCAGTGAGGTATAGATTGTAATATCAGTGAGGTATGGATTTTAAAATCAGTGAGGTATAGATTGCAATATCAGTAAGGTATAGATTGTAATATCAGTGAGGTATAGATTGTAACATCAGTGAGGTATTTATTGTAATATCAGGGAGGTATAGATTGTATTATCAGTGAGGTAAAGATTGTAATATCAATGAAGTATAGATTGTAATATCAGTGAGGTATGGATTAAAATATCAGTTAGGTATAGATTGTAACACCAGGGAGGTATATATTGTAACATCAGTGAGGTATAGATTGTAATATCAGTGAGGTATAGATTGTACTATCAGTGAGGTATATATTGTAATATCAGTAGGGTATAGATTGCATTCAGGGAGGTATAGATTGAAATGTCAGTAAGGTATAGATTGTAATATCAGTGAGGAATGGATTGTAATATCAGTGAGGTATAGATTGTAATATCAGTGAGGTATATATTGTAATATCAGTGAGGTATGGATTGTAATATCAGTGATATATAGATTGTAATATCAGTGAGGTATATTTTGTAATATCAGTGAGGTATGGATTGTAATATAAGTGATGTATAGATTGTAATATCAGTGAGGTAAGGATTGTAATTTCATTGAGGTATAGATTGTAATATCAGTGAGGTATAGAGATTGTAATAGCAGTGAGGTACAGATTGTAATATCAGTGAGGCAAGGATTGTAATATCAGAGAGGTATAGATTGTAATATCCGTGAGGAATACATTATAATATCAGGGAGGTATAGATTGTAATATCTGTGAGGTATAGAGTGTGATATATGCTAGGTATGGATTGTAATATCAGTGCGGTAAAGATTGTAATATCAGTGAGGTATAGATTGTAATATCAGTGAGGTATATATTGTAATATCAGTGAGGTATGGATTGTAATAATAGTGAGGTATATATTGTAACATCAGTAAGGTATAGATTGTAATATCAGTGAGGCATAGATTGTAATATCAGTGAGGTTAAGATTGTAATATCAGGGAGGTATTGATTGTAACATCAGTGAGGTTTAGATTGAAGCATAGGCTTGGTAAAGATTAAAATACCAGTGAGGTATAGATTGTAACATCAGTAAGGTATATATTATAAAATTAGTGAGGTATAGATTGTAACATCAGTGATGAATAGATTGTAACATCAGTGAGGTATAGATTGTAATATCAGTTAGGTATGGACTGTAACATCAGTAAGGTTAAGATTGTAACATCAGTGAGGTTTACATTGTATCATTAGTGAGGTATATATTGTAACATTAGTGAGGTATATATTGTAGCATCAGTGAGGTATAGATTGTAGCACAAGGGAGGCTTTGTTTGTATACATTAAGAATAAGTATATACAACGCCATGAATTTGTGAGTTAATTTCTCTGCGTTACAATATTTTGCTTATTAAAATGGGCTATGTTTTGGTACGATAAATACGAATTGTAGTCACAGAGTTAGATACTATACACAATAAACAAGACAGAAACAAGTTCTGAGAACAGCATTACAGTGCAATATTCCTCGTATCATATACCATTTTCAACATTTTTCTAAAATACAGAAACAAATACCAAACTATATTACGTTAACTTAACACAATATATTTTGCAGAATAAAGTGTATATTAAGCCAGCTGATATATATAATAAAAATATCTGTTGACACAAGAATGGTGCTTTTGTTAACTCTTGAACAATATTCTTGCTATTGAGCAATACGTTTGTTTAGTTGACAAAAGCTAATATGTGTATTACATATCACTATAAAACAGCTTTGATTTGGAGGTGAGCCTGGAGAGTTGGTGGGAAAAATAGTGGCAGGTGACCCCCTAAGACAGTTTGACGGCTATGTGAGCAAGGAAGCCACTGATAAAAAGATGGCTATTACCGTGTTTAAGAAGGGAGACATGACCTTCCTTACTGGTATTCTGGCTGTTTTTGGATATTGTAAAGGGGCATATGTACACGTAAAAGTCCACAGTTGACATAATTATTACAAATCCTAAGATTATGACCTTCCTTACTTGTATTTAGGGGATAAAGTAATTGGTCCTGTCCCTCCGTCCGTCCGTAACTTTGTCCACAGCATAACTCCAAATATATTAAATGGCTTTACTAAACACTTACAATATAAACAGATGGCAACTAGGAGAAGTGCAGTGACCAAGAAACATAACTATATCTACCTTAGTTTTTTATTATCTCCCTTTATATAATTTAAAAGTAAATTGTTGTCCGGAGCATAACTCCAAATCTACTGAAGGATTTTCTTGAAACTTTAAATATAAACAGATGGCAAGCAGGAAAAGTGCAGTGACTAAGAACCATAACTGTATCTAACTTAGTTTTTGAATTATCTTCTTTTATTTAATTTCAAAGTAATTTTTTGTTCGGAGCATAACTCTTAATCTATTGAAGTGATTTACCTGAAACGTGAAATATAAACAGATGGCAAGGAGAAGTGCAGTGACTAAGAAACATAACTCTATCTACCTAAGTTATTAAATTATCTCCCATTATCTAATTTCAAAGTCAATTTTTGTCCGGAGCATAACTTTAAATCTACTGAAGGGATTTACATGAAACTTGAAATATAAACAGATGGTAAGAGGGAGAAGTGCATTGATCATGAAGCATACCTCTTCCAGCCGCAGTTTTTTAATTATCTCCCTTGATTTGTAATATTATATTATTATTTACACTTTAATTATTTATAATTTAAAATTATCTTTAATTTGATTTCATAGTAAATATTTTACCTTTCTAATTTGTAATATCTCCCTTATATAATTTTACAATAATATATTATTTTTAACACTGAAGTATTCACTGTAATTTGAACATATGAGTTTAAGGAAAAACACAGTGATCAAAACAGTAACTGTTTATAGTCTTCTTTTTTTTAAAGAAAATATGCAGAAACAAAGAATAAGCTGCATATTCAGTACCTCTTTAATGCATAATGTTACAATCTTTTTTATAAAGTAGTGAAATTTCCCAGTTTTTCAACACGCACAAAACACAAGTGGCAATAGTTGAATAGCCATACTTAACAAACAATTCTCTATATAACCATTTTTTGAGTGTTTGCGCGTAACAAAAAACGTATCGCTGCTAGAGGGCTGACACTTTAAAACCCACTGTGCATTTGTGCACCTTAACATGTCAGTTCAGTATTTTCAGACATAACTGAATGTGTTAGAAAAATCTGAATGTAGGGTCATTATACAGACTAATGTTACGAAAATCTAAAGACTCCTATCACGTTCGCAAGTTTCTTACTTAAAGGGACAAGTTAGTCAGGAAGTCGGGGTAACAAGTAAGAAATGTTTTTTATAAATCCAATTTATTTCAAGATAGCAGACCAGTGAACGTACAATATGAATTATACAGAGTAAGAAAGATATTGGAACAAAATAGTAACTCGGTGGAAAAGACAGAGCTTACTGGATGGAAATACTTATTTACTCGTGGAATACTTTTTTACTCGTGGAAACAGATAATTATTTTTTGTAAATACCTAACTAACCAATTTAAATTTATTTTGTTTTTAATGCGTGTTACCAAGATAAATTAAGTCGTTCCAAAGAGTACGTTTTCTCGTTTTCTAGTTCTCATGATTAACTAATTATTTGGAACGAATTAACGCCATACATAAATGCAGGTACAGTTCTTATGAATGCCTCCGTACAATCTTGTGTGCAGTATATTTATGACAACTGCACATAAGGCAATCGAACTACCTTTAAGTAAGATAACGGGGAATATTCCTTGATACCAGACACGCTCGACTCCAGAGACAATAGGACCCTGCGTCTTTTTAGTGCCAGGTTCAAATTTTCTAAAATATTACATCACGGTTTAATGTCTAAATGAACATTGAAAGACGAGTTAGTAGGTTATGGTTGAGCGGGTGATTGAACTTGCGACCCCTTGATGCTGGAGAAAAAAGTGTCTCCACACGCGTGCGTACAGTATTGTTTGCTTACGTGCAGTAATGTGTTTTTTTACTGTTTAAATGTTTTATTAATTTCATAATAGATGTATATACACACAATAAAAAACGACATGCACACTCACATACTGAATCTACAATATATAACGTGTTTTCACTATATTCACTATATTCTTAAAAAATGTTAGTATCGCTATCATTCGAAATCAAACAACGACATTTTGTTCTTGATTTTGGTGTACGGCCTACGATTTCTATAGAATCATAGATTTGGCCTAAATAAATATATCGTGTAAGGACAAATAGTTCGTTTCTCGAGTTTATTATGTAACATTTAAGAGAACACACAGAGTCACTTGCACACAATATGATAAATTAACATTAAATCACTTACTCATCTCAGGCACCATAAGTCATAGATTAATTGAACACAAACAAGAGCACGCTTATCACTAACTTAGTGTCAGTCAAAGCTTATATTTCAACGTAAGTGCCGTAAACTATTTCTAGTGTGCGCACTTCATTTGCACTTGCAGTACAGAATTTAGAGTTAACAGTTAAACGATTTGCTTGAAGCTTAAAGCAGTGTGTTAAGAAAATGGACGATAAAGGAAATACAACATACAAATTACAGCTTCAACAATACTGAAACATATGTGATATGCAAATAAACACTATATGAATATCGATAACAGTATATAACATGTTGACTAATGAAACAAATGCTAAAGCTTACACCGCTTCATACTTGTAATATGATAATTGTGCGTAAACATGTTAGCTAACTCAAGTTTATATATCAACTTGAGATATTCAATGACATACCGCACGAAATACACATATATGTGAACAATAAAACGGGTTAAATGTTTTGCTTTGAGAAAATTAATAAACATTAATTCAAACTTTCAGCTGTGGAGAAATGTAACCAGGACCTGGTGTAATCTCGTTCTGCCCTCATAGTTTCAGACTTGGTACCCAGTCTGGGTTGTCTCTGTCATGGGGCTCTGCCTTTTTACCTTATTTGAAAGACCAACTTAAATCATAGTAGTTGGGAAGATTTAATATTATATATCCACAGTAATTAACTCAGTGTACTGTTAGCTGTTTTTAAATTACAAGTCTAAAAATAGAATTTGTCAAAAGCAAAATATATTTTTCGGTCTCTATGTGTTGTTTTGTTTTGGAACTATGTCAAAATAATCGCATAAAATGTGTCTACATACCAGTTTTTTTACAAACTGTTCAGAACAGATTCTGAGGTTCCAAATTTCTTATCGGTGAAGTTTTGGTTGAGTTCTACAAGCCATTGATGCCGTCGCTCTGTGCTAATTTTCTCAGCTAATAAGCCTTGATTCTTAATAATTTCATATAATCTGAAGTATTGTAAGCCTTCCTCTCGGTCTGCTTTGTTTGAGCAGCCATAAACTCCACACTTTAACACCATTATTGTTAAATAAATCGATAGCATCTGTGTGCTTTGTTAAGTGCAACCGGTGCGATGGTAAAATGACCTAGCCTCCAGCGGTTTAAGCGGTGAACTGATTACGCAATCTGAAATACCTCTATACTATGTTAATATACTAATTTCAGTGACCAATTTCATACTTGACTCACACATTGTTGTTGCATAATGACCTTAGAAATAATTTACTTCCCCAATCCCATACTTGATATTAGCACGGTTCGTAGTCCATGGCCTGTCCAGTTGAGTTGATCGGCCTTGTTGCTTATAAAACACTAATACTACGAGACTAAATATATCATCATTATTACGTATATTCTTATGTTAAGAATTTTATTATTATAAGTGGTAATAGTAGTAGTAGTAGTAGTAGTAGAAGTAGTAGTAGTAGCAGCAGCAGCAGCAGTAATAGTAGTAGTAGTAGTAGTAGTAGAAGTAGTAGTAGTAGTAGTAGTAGTAGTAGTAGTAGTAGTAGTTGTAGTAGTAGTAGTAGTAGTAGTAGTAGTAGTAGTAGTAGTAGTAGTAGTAGTAGTAGTAGTAGTAGTAGTAGTAGTAGCAGTAGTAGTAGTAGTAGTAGTAGTAGTAGTAGTAGTAGTAGTAGTAGTAGTAGTAGTAGTAGTAGTAGTAGTAGTAGTAGTAGTAGTAGTAGTAGTAGTAGTAGTAGTAGCAGTAGTAGTAGTAGTAGTAGTAGTAGTAGTAGTAGTAGTAGTAGTAGAAGTAGTAGTAGTAGTAGTAGTAGTAGTAGTAGTAGTAGTAGTAGTAGTAGTAGTAGTAGTAGTAGTAGTAGAAGTAGTAGTAGTTGTTGTTGTAGTAGTAGTAGTAGTAGTAGTAGTAGTAAGTAGTAGAAGTAGTAGTAGTAGTAGTAGTAGTAGTAGTAGTAGTAGTAGTAGTAGTAGTAGTAGTAGTAGTAGTAGTAGTAGTAGTAGTAGTAGTAGTAGTAGAAGTAGTAGTAGTATTAGTAGTAGTAGTAGTAGTAGTAGTAGTAGTAGTAGTAGTGTAGTAGTAGTAGAAGTGTTAGTAGCAGTAGTTATAGTAGTAGTAGTAGTAGTCGTAGTACGTTTTCTCGTTCTTTTGATTTGAATAGTCTTTGGCAACAGTTAGCGACATAACTAATAGCAAGCATATTTCACATATATGTCTCCGTATAAACTTAAGTGCAGTAGATTGATAACGGGTGCACTGGGATTATCACATAATACGATCAACCTAAGTGACAATTAAGAACATTACAGGGGATATTGCCTGATACAAGATTCGCTCGGCTCCATAGACGATAGGACCTTGCGTCTTTTTAGTTCCAGGAGTGAAACTTCTAAAACATTTTATCTCGGTTTAATGTCTCAATGAAACCTGAAAACGATTTTGTAGATTATGGTTGAGCGGCTGATTAAACATGCGACCCCTTAATGCTGGCCTAAAAGTGTTTTCACCCGCTTGCGTACAATATTGTTTGCCTACGTGTTCATATATTTCTGTAATAATTAAACATTAGTATCGTTCTCATTCTAAATCTAACAACGACATTTTTGTCTTGGTTTTGGTGTACGGCGTACGATTTCTATAGAATCCTAGATTTGGCCTTGATAACAAGATCGTGTACGGAAGAAGAGTTCGTTTTCTCGAAGTTATGGTGTTACACTAAAGAGAACCAACAGAGACACATGGCACATGAACACATGAACACAAAATAAGAACATTCACATAAAATCACTTACTAATCTCATGCAACATACGTCATACGGAATGAAAACAAACAAAAACAAGCTTATCACTAACTTAGTGGCAGTCAAAGCTAATATTTTAACGTTAGTGACTTAAATTATTTCTAGTGTGCGTACTTCACTTGCTCTTAACAGTTACACGATTTGCACGTAGCATCAAACGTCTTGTTAGAAAATGGACGATAAAGGAAAGACAACATACACATTACAGCTTAAATAAGCAATAACGAATCAACAATATTGACAAATATTTCATATGCAAATCAACACTATATGAATATAAATAACAGTATAAAACATGCTGACTAATGAAACAAACGCTGAAGCTTACACCGCCTTATACTTTTAATCTGATTAGTATGCGTAACATGTCAGCTAACTCAAGTTTATATACCAGCTTGAGATAGTGAATGACTTACTACACGAAATACACATATCTGTGAACAATAAAACGGGTTAAATGTTTGGCTTTGAGAAAATTAATAAACATAAATTCAAACTTTTATATAACCTAATTTATAGTACTTGATATTAATCATGATAAATATCCTGACTATACGCTTATATAATACTTTACATTGTAACAAATCAAACATATATAAGCACAAAACTCGATACAGATACCAGTATTTGCTGTCCCTTACTAGAACATGTCATTTTATTTAATGCTTTCCGGTGGTTTATAGAGAAATATCAGTGAAATAAAACTGATATTTCACTGTTTTAAAAAGTGAAAAATAACAGTGAAAAATATCGATATATATACTGCGAAATGACGTCATTTATTTCGACGAAATGACGTCACAAATCCAGCAAAATTATCCATTTAAACTCTTTAACAATGTAACTAAACGGTGAAAAAAAATAAACAGAAAATGTGTTGGATTCGATGCAATATCGATTTTTATTCACTCATGATCTTAAAAAATACATATTTTACAAATATCCTCTATATATACTTTAATTTCGCAAACAAATGTACAGGCAAATGATTGACACCTCCAATATTACATTATTTATTTTAGCTGCAATTCATTAACATTTACTAAGACTACAAAACAGAATTTCATACTAGTGCAAAATCTCGAAATGAAATAATATTCACATAAATCAAATACTTATTATTACATATTCCAATACATTAACATGCACATTCCAAAACACGTATAGGTTATAAGGTACATGCGTTTATGCGTTCTGTGGCACTTCTACCCTTATGTGTTCAAAGGTTCGTTTAAGTCGCGTTGTGTAATTTTTTGTTTTGACTTAAATGTCCCAGGTTCGTAAACTACTCGTCAGTTTGCAAAATAAGGCAACAAGTCTCTTTCTAGAATATATCAACTTTTATTCTAGGTTAAATGTTCGTATATATATTGTATTGTAAAAGTATATTATTCCTTTTTGTATTGTAATTGTATATAATTCTTCTTTAAAGTGATATTATGGGCATTTTTCACTGTTGAATTGAGCTGAAAAGAATTAACAGGTCAAAAGATCAAGCAAGTTAAAATGTGATATTGACCAATTATCTGCAACTCATCTTGGTACCAGTTGTTTATAAAAATATATTTTATATTCGATATTTTACGTGACCCACCCAGTCCTGTAAGCCGAAATGATCCGATAAACACAATTGTGTCTTTGTGTCGTATAAACGAATCTGCACTAAAACTAAATTTAGGTTCCCATTGTACATGCGTGATCAGTTGTCAAACGAAAGTACGGCTGATATTTAAATGCATTATTTTTCTTTTTCCTGGATATTGTTTTAGTATGTTGATGCTGCATTTACAAATAAAAGTGTATATGAAGTAAAAACACCAAAAATAAACAACGGTTGCGATAGACACCTAAAAACTGTTAGATGCCCATAATATCACTTTTGGAAATTGATACAAGAAAATATCAGTAAATAAATAAACGAGATACTCCAACACAAATATAATCCGTCCAGAAAACAAATGTCCGTCTCAATCACTTTCCCGTGAAGCCAGAAATTGGGAAGTATATTGTGCGATTCTCTTTCGACAGTGGCTAAGACATGGGGCTCTGACACGGTCCGTTTTATACAAAAATGGTAACCTTGGTGTTGACCCACTTGTTTTAGGGAGCAAACAACCTTATCCATCACTTTGACATAAACTGATAACACTAAAAAATACAACCATAAACGGGTTATAACAATGTCCATCACATTCTGGTCGTTAAATTATTTCTTACTATTAAGGCTTATTTAACCTGTTTATATAAGCAGTTCGTGTATAATTAACACTATTCTAACCGCTAGATATGGTCGAATGTACGTCATTGTTGTCCACAATGTATTTCGCCAGTGACCATGCATCTCTAGTTACTAGGACAGTGATGACTTAACAGAACAAGTGTAACAGTTCAAAATATCGTGGGTTTTGATTACTTTTTACATTTAAATATTGTATTTTAATAATTTGAATGTTAATTTTAGGTATAAGCCATGACTTTGATCAAGTAAAGGTATAAACTCTCAGATATGGATTCGCGGGTTTCCACCCGTATCCACCACTTAAAGCAATTTTATTAAACGTGTTATTGAAACATATACCAAACGGATATTCTATTTCATTCCCTAACGGGAGAGACCTGATATGTTGTCCACTAGAGCTGATTTGATGTATGCTAAAAGGATAGGATGTCACATACACATTACCACAAGGATCCACGGTGATTTGACGTGGGAACACTAGATCTTGGTGTTTATATTCAAATACTTTCTCTCCATTTAAGTTCGATGCCATTAATTGTTTCTTTAAACCATTTGAAATTATTAAAACAAGATTATGCGCATTAAAATTACAAAAACTTAATGCCGATAGTGCACACTCTTTTATTTCTGAGCTTAAACTGATTTCACGAAGCAACGTTCCGTTATTATTAAGAATATCGATCTGCCCCTTGCTATTTGACATACATATGTACTGGTTTAGTGCGTCATTTCTAGTAACGTCGTGATACGGGATTCTTGTTTTCAGTTTTGTAATAACGTGCACATTTCCATAACGTAGTTGTGCAAATGCAATTTTGCAAGCATGTGGCAAAGTAATAACCATGTCCATCGGACCTGTCTTAGAAACTGACCAAGGCGTAAAGTCACAATTGAATTTTGATAATACAAAATCACTATCTTCCTCTATCACTAGTAACGCATTTACTTCGTGTAAAGATATCACAATGTACTTATCTATCCATATACATGAACACGGTTCGGGACGTTTTTTCTTGTCAAACAGGGGTATAATACATAAATCTTTAGTAAATTGAAGCTGTGGAATTCGCTGCGTATATGGCTTATATTGACTGTTATCGGTATCGGAGCCTGTCTCACTTACATCACAAGTGCAGTCTTCTATTCGCAAGGAATTCTTAACCTCTAACAGTAAACTATCAACAGAGGTATCCTCAACACATTTAAAGCTAAATGTACTTCTACTTTTCTCCAAGTCAACTACGGTTGATTTCAGACGACATACCGAATTCTTTTCAAGCTGGCGCTGCAACAGAACAACTTCTTCATTCGTTCCAAATTTCTCAACCTGTTCAATATAAGTTGACTGCTGTTTAATGTCACTCAAAAACTGAATTGACTTATCGTTGTTTGTTTTGATTTTTTCTCCTATAATTTTCTTCTTATCAGCAATAGATGATAGCACTTCATTCTCAAGTTGCGCGTATATATCTAAGAGTTTCTGTTTGATAGTTTGGAGTGAAGCCAACGCTTGATTTTCGATTTCATAAACCAATTCTTCGTGATTGCGTTCATATTCTAACAGACGCTCACCTTGCTGTTGCAAGTCACGCAACACTGCCTTCAATCCAGTACAATCCACTTTTATATCATTCAAAATATCAGCCAGTACCTTCACTTCCTCGCACTTTCTGTGATCAGCCATCGCACACTTATTACAGCATGTAACGTCGTGGTCTTTACAAAGGTAAACAACCCCTTCTTTTTTGTGTTTCGGACATGCAATCAAGCTCTTCAGAAGTTCCTGTATCTCCTGGGGAGGCACATCGGCAAGGTCACACAACTTGTGGTGCTTGGAAACTTTTATCCTTAAATGATCCTGTTGACACTGTGCACAAAGTGGTTCCTCACATTCTCTACAATAAACAACACCCTCTATTTCATCTTTCTCTTCCAAACATGGTCCGCATATGTATTGTTTGACAGACATTTTTCGTGTAAATTCACCTCCGTGTATGTATATGCTAAATCGAAAGTAGGGAAAATACCGTGCGTGTACATACGTTTCAGTATATCGATCGACATTTACCATTACCGTGTTACAGCACAAAGAAAATTACCTCTTGCACATTATAGAACTTGAAATGCTACTATTTCCCCTGCTTTAATAAGTACACAATGTTTAATGCACATGTGTGCACACAACATTCTCACGCGAATACAGCTATCTGCTGTTCACTTATTATTCTTATATCAAAACCATACAATCACGCTTTTCACACAAAGGTTCTTTACAGTCTATGCAAAACACATATCCCTCTATTAAGGCTCTTTCCTCCAAAAATAAGCAAAATTAATATTTTTTTTCAAATATGTTCATACACAGTTGCCAACGCGTATTTATATTGTGAATCGAAAGTAGGGAACATACCGAGCGTGCATACACTTGCATGCGAACTACGTGGTATGCTCTGTCGCACGACTGTAACCCACTTTAGTTTTAATACAGAATGCGATCGATATCCACGTAAAGAATAGGAATTAAAGGTAGTCTCTGGCGTAAACCACTTTGTTAAGGAGTACTTATTTATCGGTTTGCAATAAGGTCTATAACATCTTTTACAATAGTTTTAATGTACTACGCGATACTTAATAGGTCATTTCATTCGCCTATTTTGAAGTTAAAGATATATTAATTAAACATTCAAGCTTATAATACATACGTATTCCTGCACTGTGACATAAAATGTATTTAGTATATGATGGCATATACCTGTCTTACGGTAACCAACTCCTGAGCAGTAAGGTTTGAACACGACATTCTACTTTAACGAATATAATACTGTTCTATTAAAGTTATAGAATTATTTATAAAATCAAAAACATCATAGTACCAAAGGGTGATTCAGGTTGCATTTATTGGTACTTCAACGATATCACATATCTAACATACAAAAGAGCATCGTGATCTAAAAGAAATTACCGTGACACGAAAACAGAAGTGATACCACATAACTAGTGCACGTCTTCCGCAATACATGAACAACGCGTTTGTATTTGTTTGGCTGCCGTAAATTAGTACTTATTATGTCTAGTGTTAACTTATCCTTTCGTCGGATCTTTTTTTACTTAGGCAAATTCATATCAATCTACATTCCAAAACATAATTCGTTAATCTCGGTACAACTCTGAACATTAAAGTGGAGATACAATCATGGTGTCCCTTAATGATGAGTTCAGTCAATTTATTTAATGTGTGTAAAGCAGTTTAGTCAGTTAAGTATTAAACATTTAAAAGCGCAATAGTCATGAAGTTATAATTATCAACAAGTATTTTTCTCTGCACGTCTTTTAGATCTATTTACGTAGGAAGTTTTGTTCTCTCTCTCTCTCTCTTTTTATATATGTTTATAAATATATATAAATATATATCAATATATAAAAATATGACTTAAAATCACCCGAACAAAGGGTGCATCGCTTTTAACAGCCATTGCGTCATAAATTGGGCAGCGATGTCCATGAACTTGGTCTTATTCAACGTAGTAATTAATTTCCTTTCTTACAAATGCTTGGTCAAATTTTAAGATGTAACACGATTCACAACTCGCGTCACCTACTCGTACAAGAATCTTCTGTACAAGACTATAAACGGGAAACATTTATTTAACAAATATTAATTAACATTGAATATAGACAGGATTGACTTAATAAATAACTTATTTAGAGACGAAATACAATTCATTATAATAGAGGAAACGAGATACGATTATATACAAACGTCCGGAAAATACCACAGTCCG
Organism: Dreissena polymorpha; assembly: GCF_020536995.1. Classification (NCBI taxonomy): domain Eukaryota; kingdom Metazoa; phylum Mollusca; class Bivalvia; order Myida; family Dreissenidae; genus Dreissena; species Dreissena polymorpha. Next base: position 105,110,961 of record NC_068361.1, on the reverse strand, counting down.
AAAAAGTTTGTTCATTTTTTTATGCAGTTTGTAATTTGCGCTGATATGTTTTTTGGTATTTTTGTTCAAATGTAAAGGGTTATCAGTTTAATAAAACTATATATTATTTGATCAGCTCTACATTTCTTTGAAGAGCTTGTTTAAACAAATTCTTTTTTGTAGCTATTACTACCAAATCCTTTGATGACTGTCTTTAATTTGTGTTTACATTTGACGTTTTCCTCAATATTGTGCGTGTGTTGTCACATATTTATTGTGTAATACATTTTTTAATCTATATTTTCGTTGTGTGAATTATTAAAGAAAAACTAATACTACAATTGATGCTACGTATGTTTTAAGGGACGCACTGTTGTGTTTGGGTAAACAAACGAAGTGAAACGCATATTATTTCAGTGGCTATTTTATTATCATTCAACGATAGAAGCAATCAATGCCTTACAACTAACTAACACAGATCAGAGGTCAACATGCAGTTATGAAGAACATGGGGCGGAGCGTTGCTACGCTTCATTTACAAGTAGGCGTGGCGTAGCGGCATTATCTAAATACACAACAATTCTCCCCTTTTAATTTCATTGATCATACATGTAAATAAAAATGAACATACAAACACATGCGTTTACATGTAAATATCAATGTACACAATTCTAACAATTATAATGAATAATCAATAAAACCTTGAACATTTCAAGTTCATGACCTCTTAACTAAGCATGACCTTTTATTCATTATAGCATGCAATCAAAGAACATTAGTGAGCGTCCGAATTCGACACAGGTTGTAAGAACAACTGATGACCTGTCTTTCTCTCCTGCCAACTAAAATTAATGTCTGTATGCCACTATAAAACGTTATTGGCCTAACATTAAACCATCAGTGTCATTAGTACTGCAGGCGTTCGGGAGGTCTTCTATTGCGTAATGGATAGTGTCTTTCTGGCAATCATAAATCCGTATCATTACTACGATTATCCCGGGACTCATTTATTTCCATCGAATTCGGTGCCGGCTGAAGTTCACTGACATTTGTGTTCGCGGCATTTAAAGTAGTTTCTAAGGGTGTGAAAACAGGTACATTTATACCAGAATACTTTTGCATTTCCGACGCGCGAAGCTGATCAACATGTCGTTTCCATGTCATATTATTCCCGATATCTACTTTGTATAATAGTGGACCATCTCGAGAAGCTAATGACCTAGGGATCCATTTTTCCCTTGAAGTATGTCTGAAATCTCGCGCTAAGACACGTTGGCCTAATTCGAATTCGCGAACTTTTCTATTGTCAGCCATTGACAATTGCATTTGACCATTAGTGACTCGTGTCTGTGTGTCGGGTATCATCAAATCAAGTTTACTGCGCAAATTCCGACCGAAAACCAGTTTTGCAGGAGTTTCCCCCGTCGTACAATGTGGCGTATTACGATATGCCAACAAGACAGAGTTGATCTTCAAATTGAAATCGGTGTTTTCATGCATTAAAGCGCGCATTGCAAATTTGAAAGAGCCATTGAACCTTTCCACAAGACCATTTGTGGACGGTTTTGCTACCGCAGTTCTTATATGACATATCCCGTTTCTCTTCATAAACAGAGAAAATTCTTCAGATGTAAATTGACAACCATTGTCTGATACTAATTGCTTGGGCAAGCCGTATCTTGCGAATATTGTACGCAATTCTTCCATTGTTCTTTCAGAAGTTATCGATTTCATTTCGATGACTTCTGGCCATTTCGAATGAGCATCTACGATAACCAAGAACATGCGTTCAAGAAATGGACCTATGAAATCTACATGTATTCGCTCCCAACTTGACGTAGGCCATTCCCACGGGTGTAACTGAACTTTCGCGGGCGATTTCTGTTGCATCTGACACGGTTCGCATCTTTTAACCATGTGTTCGATGTCAGTGTCAATGCCAGGTCACCAGACGTAACTACGCGCTAGTGCCTTCATTTTAACGATACCTGGATGGCTGATGTGCAATAAATCAAGCACACGTTCGCGCATCTTAATGGGAATTATCACCCTAATGCCCCACATTAAGCATCCGTGGTGAATCGTCAATTCATTTCGTCGCGCGTAAAAGCCTTTCAAAAGAGGGTCATTATCATTGGTATTCCAACCTTGTTGTACTTGCCTAAATACACGTGACATAACGCGCTCCCGCCTAGTTTCACGGCTGATTTCCGCGCTCGTGACCGGAATTTGTTCTAACTGAAAAGTGTAGAACACATCTTCAACTGAAATTTCTTTACCCTTTTCCTTTGACGGCGCGGGTAAACGCGACAATCCGTCCACATTAGTATGCATTTTAGTACTTTTGTACTGTATATCGTAATCGAATCCAGAGAGAAATATAGCATATCTCTGAACGCGTGCGACAGTCGTTGCCGGAATGCTTTTGCTCGGGCTGAATATTGAAGTGAGGGGTTGGCAATCAGTAACCAATGTGAACTTTCTACCATAGAGATATGGGTAATACTTTTGTACTGCCCAATAAATTGCCAATGCTTCCCTATCGATTTGAGCATATTTCATTTCAGTTTTGGTAAGTGACCTTGATGCGAACGCGATCGGCTTTTCTGAGCCATCTGGCATAACGTGTGACAATATACCGGATATACCGAACGGTGAGGCATCCGACGCGAGCCTAACCGGAAGTTCCGGGTTGTAGTGTGTAAGAACAGGTTCCGTAATGAGAAGTGTTTTCGACATTTCGAACGCGCTCTGGCATTCTTTTGACCAGACGAATTTTCGATTTTTCTCGAGCAACGCGTTCATGGGCTTTGTTACGGTCGCGAGATCTGGCAGAAAACGATGGCAATAATTGAGTACCCCGAGATATGCCCTAAGTGATGTAACATCACATGGAGGTGGTGTATTCAATACCGCCTCTACTTTATCCTGACACTTCCATAAACCTTGTTCGTCAATTTCATGACCACAGAATGTAATCCTTGGCACGAAAAACTCACACTTGTCCTTATTTACTTTAATTCCATATTGCTGTAACCTACACAACACCTTTTGTAAGTTATCCAAATGCACATTATCACCTTCACTAGTAATCATTATATCATCCAGCATGCACTGCACCCCAGAGATTCCTTGAAGAATTTGGTCCATTGTGCGTTGCCATATAGCTGGAGCAGAAGAAACCCCATATAGCATCCGGTTGTAACGGTACAATCCTCGGTGGGTGTTGATCGTTAGCAACTCCTTGGTTTCGTCCTCGCATTCTAGTTGTAGGTACGCTTGTCGTATATCAAGCTTGCTGTATTTTCGCCCATTTGACAGATTGGCGAAAATGTCCTCGATTCTTGGGAGAGGATATCTATCAACCTTTATTGATTGATTTACGGTAACCTTAAAATCACCGCATATTCTCACATCGCCGTTTCCTTTTACGACAGGAACGATCGGTGTCGCCCATTCACTGGTGTCCACTTTCGAGATGATTCCTTGACTCTCGAGACTGTCCAATTCTTTCTCTATTTTTGGCTTAATATAGTACGGTACCGGCCTAGCCTTTATGAATTTAGGCTGAGCATTTTCATTTAGGGTGAGCCTTGCCTTAATGCCCTTCACCTGTCCTATACCGTCACTAAACACGTCTTTATGTTTGTCAAGTATAGAATTTAGACGTACCTTCAAGCCTTCCGTTGTCACAGAGTTCACGTTAAAAAGTGTGTCCCAGTCCAGTTTGATGTGACTCAGCCAGTCCCTTCCGAACAGTGCAGGCCCATCACCTTTCACGACGCAAAGTCGCATTGTTCGCGATTGTCCATTATAACTGACATGCACCATAACTGTCCCTTGTTGCTCTATGACATCGCCTGAATATGTTTTCAGTATGGAAAAAGCAGGATCGAGCTTCATATTTCCGAATAGTTTTCGGAAATCCTTGTTTGATATGAGGGTAACTGCTGATCCTGTATCAAGCTCCATGGGTACCTCGAGATCGTTAATCTTCGGCTTAACGATGAATTTTCCGTTGTCTCCTTTGTTCACAGTGTTGATCACTGAATCGTTTTCCTCCATACACTGCACCGACTTAAGCTTCCTACATATAGCCTTTATATGTCCCTTTGCTTTACAGTGATGATAAACTGCATCTTTCAGTCTGCATTTATCGGAGGGGTGGTTAGTTTTCCCACAATGGATGCACTTGGTGCTCTCTTTGGCATGTTTGTGAGGCTTTCATTTCTTGGGTTTTGTTGAATGTCCAACTCGATTGACAGGCACATCGGCGGCTGCCGATAACTGTAACTCGGCGGCGTCCTTATGTGCAGCTTCCATGGCAAGCGCTATTTTTATGGCATTTTGCAGTGCCAAATCAGCGATTGACAATAATCTTCGCTGTGTTCCTGCATCTTTAAGTCCACAAACGAACCTGTCCCTTAAAGAATCGTTCAAGTTCGATCCGAATTCACAGAATTCTGCCAACTTCCGAAGTGAAGTAACGTAACAACTCACACTTTCGCCCACTGCTTGTTCCCTCTTGTGAAATCGGAATCGTTCCGCGATTATTAACGGTTTCGGGCACAAATGAGTTTGTAAAAGCTGACAAAGTTCCTCATACGATTTATCGGACGGCTTTGCTGGTACGGTAAGGTTCCTTAACAACCCGTACGTCTTTTCACCGAGGAGTGTTAAAAGTCCTGCCACTTTTCGTTCATTATCGATGTCATTGACCATAAAGTACTGTTCAAGTCGTTCCTGGTAGGAAGTCCATGTTTTGACATTGCTGTCATATGCGTTAATGTTCCCAATCAGGCCCGTTGCCATTTTGTGTTTATATCCAGAATTTTACGCATAATCTTATTAAACGGATAAAATTCTCGAAATATAATCCACAAAGTTTTATCCTCGTCGCCAGTTTGTTGTGTTTGGGTAAACAAACGAAGTGAAACGCATATTATTTCAGTGGCTACTTTATTATCATTTAACGATAGAAGCAATCAATGCCTTACAACTAACTAACACAGATCAGAGGTCAACATGCAGTTATGAAGAACATGGGGCGGAGCGTTGCTACGCTTCATTTACAAGTAGGCGTGGCGTAGCGGCATTATCTAAATACACAACACGCACTGTCCTTATAAATGTATTAAAATGTATTTTAACTGTACCTTCTGCGACTGCTGATTGTTTTCAAGCCATCCTTCGAAAAAGAGGTTTTTTTTTTGTTTTGCTCATGTCGGTCGGTCGGTCGGTCCGTCCAACAAATGGTTTCCGGATGATAACTCAAGAATGCTTTGGCCTGGTATCAGGAAAGTTCATAGGTACATTGATTATGACTGGTAGATGACCCCTATTGACTTTCAGGTCACTTGATCAGAGGTCAGGGCCACAGTGACTCGAAACAGTAAAATGGGGTCACAATGACTCGAAACAGTAAATGCTTTTCGGATGATAACTCAAGAACGCTTAAGCCTGGGATCAGAAAAGTTCATAGGGACATAAGTCATGACTGACAGATGACCTCTGTTGATTTTCAATACTCTAGGTTTAAGGTCAAAGTCACAGTGACTTGAAACAGTAAAATGGTTTCCGGATGATAACTAACGAATGCTTAGGGTTAGGATCAGGAAAGTTCATAGGGACATTGGTCATGACTGACAGATGATCCCAATTGATTTTCAGGACTCTAGGTCAAAGTTCAAGGTCACAGTTACCTGGAGAAGTAAAATGGTTTCCGGATGACAACTCAAGAACGCTTAGGCCTGGGATCAGAAAAGTTCATATGGACATTGGTCATGAACGGCAGATGACCTCTATTGATTTTCATGTCACTAGGTCTAAGTTCAAGGTCACAGTGACTCGAAGTATTTAAATGGTTTCCGGATGATAACTCAACAACGCTTAAGCCTGGGATCAGGAATGGTCATGGGGACATTGTTCATGACTTACAGATGACCCCATTGATTTTCAGGTCACCAGGCCAGAGTTCAATGTCACATTGGCCCGAAGCAGTAAAATGGTTTCCAAATGATAACTCGAGAACGCTTAAGCCAGGGATCAGGAAAGTTCATAGGGACATTGGACAGGCAGATGACCCCAATTTACTTTCATTTCGCTAGGTCAAAGTTCAAGGTCACTGTGACTTGAAAGAGTAAAACGGTTTCCGGATGATAACTCAAGAACGCTTAAGCCTGGGATCAGGAAAGTTCATATGGACATAGGTCATGATTGACATATGACCCCTATTGATTTTCAAGGCTCTAGGTCAAAGGTCAAGGTCACAGTGACTTGAAATAATAAAATGTTTTTCGAATGATAACTTACGAATGCTTTAGGTTAGGATCAGGAAAGTTCATGGGGACATTGGTCATGACCGACAGATGACACCTATTGAATTTCAGGACTCTAGATCAAAGTTCAAGGTCACAGTGACATGAAGCAGTAAAATGGTTTCCGGATGATAACTTAAGAACGCTTAGGCCTGATATGAGGAAAGTTCATAGGACATTGGTCATGACCGGCAGATAACCCCTATTTATTTTGAGGTCACTAAGGCAAAGTTCAAGGTCACAGTGAATCAAAGCAATAAAATAGTTTCCGGATTAAAACTCAAGAACGCTTAAGCCTAGGCTCAGGAAAGTTCATAGTGACATAGGTCATGACTGACAAATGACCCCTATTGATGTTCAGTACTTTAGGTAAAAGGTCAAGGTCACAGTGACTTGAAACAGTAAAACGGTTTCCAAATGATTTCTCACGAATGCTTAGGGTTAGGAACAGGAAAGTTCATGGGTTTTTTTGTTATTACCGACAAATGACCTCTACTGATTTTCAGGACTTTAGGTCAAAGTTCAAGGTCATAACTGAAGCAGTAAAATGGTTTCCGTATGATAACTCAAGAATGCTTAAGCCTAGGATAATGAAACTTCAAAGGAGTATTGGTCATGTCTGTCAGACGATCCCTGTTGATTTTTAGATGACTAGGTCAAATGGCTAGGTCACAGTGATCTTAAACAGTAAAATCGTTTCCAGATGATAACTCAAGAATGCTAAAGGCCTAGTTCTAAAAGGGTTGCCTTGTGTAATTTGTAGTCATTGTCTGTCGGTCATTGTATCCTGGATGATAACATACGTAAGCTTTTGCAGAGAATTATGATCACATCGTTTTTAAAGAGGTAAGAAATAAATATAATATTTATTATCTTTCAAGTATTGTGTAGCACCATTTAAAAAGGACAGGAAATTGTTGATGCCGTGAGAGCAACCAAACCAAAAATGAAATGTTTAAAATTGCCGAATCTGTCCCACTGGTTTGGTTCATGAAAGAGAATAAAAAGTGCAACATCTCCCATGCACCCTAGCACCAGCTTAAGAGGTTTTCAATTCTCAACACAAGTATTGGAGTCATTGATGCTAAAGGAAAAGGAACAATGCAACAACCCTGAGATATAAATAAGGAATTGTATATCTCGTCATAAATGTCTAGACCTAGGACCATGAACATGTACAGCCTCGGGACATTGGTCATAACGATATTCAGTGATTCGGTCGAAAGTCAAGATCAAAGTGAACACAAACAAACAGACTAAAATGTTTCTTTCAAGTTTGCGTAATCAATGTATGTCGGTCATTTTATCCTGGATGATTACTTGAGAATGTTTCTTTGGAGAATTATAGTCACATCATTTTAGAACAGGCAATTAATAAATTGAATAATCAAACCGTTTCTGGATAATTACGCAAGAACACTAAGGCCTAGGATCATGAAAATTGATAGGGACATTAGTCATGAGCGGAAAATGACTCCAAGTTTCTTGGCCGAGTAAATGTGTGTTGGCCATTCCATTTATCAAATGCTTTTCAAATGAAAAGTTGAGAATGCTTTTGCGGAGAATTACGGTTACATCGTTTTGCAACAAGTGAGCAATGAATATATATTAACCGTATATACAATTACTCCTTTATTATGCATCCACCTTTATAAAATGTCTACTCACTGATTTTCTCTAATTGTTATTCCGAGACTTCACTGGTGGTATGCTTTGGACTGCTGATGATCGAAGTTTCAGTGATGTAACCAGCAATAAAGTGAATTATAATTATGAATGTAATTATAGAAATCACAATGTTTGTCTGACAAAATACAAGAAATAACTTACACATTCCCCATATATATGAGTATAACCGATTTTAACATAAAGCGAATATTGTGATTGACATTGTAACACATGCTAACATTCGGTAATCGCATCATCTAAGGGTAGATACAACGGTTCGTATTTTAAATAAAGTTTTATTGTTTAAGTAATGTCTGTTTATCGACAGATGATTTAAAAAACATAACGACGTATTGAAGCAAGAAAGCTAAATTTAAAATATAGGATACTCTGGTATGTTAACGTTTTGTGCAAATAGTGCTCATAACACACTGACATATTTAAATCAAGCCTTAGCACAACAATGTTGATAATTATGACAAAGGTCAATTTAACAGCATTTAATAATAGTGAATGTTTAGATTTAGAATTTATCGGGCTTAAATATTTATTAATACACTGTTTTTTTGTTAATCCTACACAACATTTGTTATGCTAATATGATATCTAAGCAAAAACACTCATTACACAGATTGAATAATGAAAAAGAAATATAAACAACCTTTTTTCCTCCATAAACATGAGAAGATGAATAATAGAAAAGCAACCAATTCAAATCAATTCAAATCCTTCTGCTATGACACAACTACAAAGTCAAAATTATCATGTTCCGAACAAATCTTTAAAAGATGACATTTGTTTTTTCATTATGCAAATTCAATGTGTGCATGTATTCACAAAATCACACTCTAAATATATTAAAACTGACTATTGCACAGTTGGGTTATTCACGCATACAGCCGGTCTTGAGTCTAGTGTGCAAATTGCTACATCAATGCTGCACACATGTAACTCATTCATGATCATCTGCTACTTATTCGCTATGACCTTGGCCGTTATTACAATTCCGACGCACTTCTTCGCATGCTTCTTACATGGCATAGTTTGCTATTTAAATGCTTTATATTCGCATCCGGAATGCATGCTCAACTAAAAAGAAATGGTTTCATTCTCTCTTAAATCATACAATTGTGAGTATTTTTTATGAGTATGGTTTTCTCACAAAGCGTTAGAAAAATTCCAAGACATGAGCGTAGCATATATACATCATAGTTCTACTTCGCATATTTATGATAGTTATACTTCGCTGCCATCTTGTATGTTTTAAAATATTATTCACACTATCATTATTATCTGATTGCTGGTGTGTTGAATTATGCGACAACGTGAATGCAACGTGTCGCGACCAGTGCATGCTTCACGTACAAATCTACAGTGTGTACAATATGTCCTCGGTGATACCGGACATGATAAATATTTTATTTAAAGCTTCGGCATATGTCAGATTACATATGAAACAGTTTTTGTAATTATAATTTTTATTTACATATTGTTTATTAAACGTTACACAGACAACGTTTATTTTACTAAATAATGCAATGTTAGAATTTGTTATGGACAAATCGGTTGATTTCATGGAACATCATAACATATGCATAAGATGTTCTGCACGACAATTGCCCTAGTTACAAAATTGATAGTTAATTGTTGTGCATTGATAGTGTATTTTACGATTGACGTAATATAATATGTAAGCTGTTGATAGAACCTGATAACATCAACACAATGCCCTAGTTTCGAAGGTGCACATTTGATTAAAAAAATACATAACACGGGCATAGGGGTTGCTAACAATGGTAAAAACTTTCATAGACGAGATGTTGGTTAAGTGTTATGTAGATAGCTCGCATTTTATAAAAAATATATTCAACTTTATTAATCGGAATTTTAAACTTTTACGGGTCGGATAAGCATACCAACGTTTGGAAAAACACATATACACAAATATTTTAGATTAATATCCTAGATCAATACATAATTTCAAGTATTATTCTTTTCGTTTTAATACGAACTTTATCATGTTAATTTCGTAAAGTATTTGTCTGCGTATTGATATTTATGTATTGTATTTGAAATATTATTATTACTATCATTCAAATAAAATAAAAAACAGCATTTTTTTGTTAAATGGTGTACGGCGCACGTCTTCCATAGAATTGTAATTAATGGCCGTATAAACTATTTGATGTACGTATTCCCAAATTCATGATGTAAAAAAACATTAATAAACCCACAACATCACACGAACAAACATTAACAACATTCAGAAAAAAATCACCAACTGATATTTGGCAATATAAACCATATATTAATGTAACAAAAAACAACAACATGCTTATCATTGAACCACTTTTAGAAACAAGTATTTCCTGTTGGTGTATTATACTTTTCGCAAAGAATATCAGTTAACAGTTAATCGATTGGCATGTATCATAAATCGATTTGTTAAAAAAGACAATACGAACACTACAATAAAATTTTGTTTCATAATGATAAGTTTTTAACACGAATGAACAGCATTTATAAGATATTATAACCACATTCAGTTAAATCGTGACCACAATTTTAAAGCGCACACGTCATCATACTTTTTTTATAATAATTGTGCCCGCCCTCGCTGCATCTTTCTTGTTAAGATATGGAAAAAGTGCATCAATCTGTTAACGTTCGAATGGGTTAAACGTATGACTTTCATAACATAAATAAGCATTGCTTCAAATTTTAAGATTATCGAGTTTCTAAGATAAAGTGTTTGACATTAATCATGAATTTAAACTCAAACACTTAAGTAATACGTGTGACAAATTATCAAAGATATGAACGCTCAAAACTCAATAAAGAGACGGTACTGTCGCTAATTAGAAGATTTAATTACTTCAACCCTTAATGCATCTTTCGAGACGCAAATAAGTGTTAGAAAAAAACAACAATTGCATGATTTATTTATGCTGCAATTCATTGACAATACAGTCAAACACACACACAATGTCATACCAATGTACAAGGTAGAAACATGACAATATAATTTAAGAAAATAACATGCGTGTAACAATTTAAATAAATAAGCATCTATATGCTAACACACAAGCAATTTAAACGAATCATATTCATACGGTCGAAATATCGTGGGTTTGATAAACCTTTGCATTTACATAGTTGAATGTTGAATTTAGTATATAACATTGATCAAGTAAATGTATACACTCGAAGGTGTGGATTGCCGAACACAACACTACTAACAGCAATTTTATCAAATGTGCTATTGAAACATAAACCGTATGGACACTGTATTCCTTTCTCTAACAGATTAGATCTAATGTACTGTCCACTAGGACTGATTTGATGTATGATTTGATTATCGGATGTCATATACACATTGCCATTATTATCTACGGCAATTTGGTTTGGACCACGTAGATCTGGGTGATTATATTCAGATGCTGTTTGTCCATTTAAGTTCAACATCACCAGTTTTTGTTTTTCACTATTTGAAATTATTAACGTGCGGTTATACGCATTAAAATTACACAAACTTAATACAGAATGCACCAACTCTTTTATGTCTGAGCTTAAACTGATTTCACGAAGCAACGTTCCATCATTATTAAGAATATCGATCTGCCCCTTGCTATTTGACATACAAATGTACTGGTTTAGTGGGGCATTTCTAGTAACGTGGTCATACGGGACTCGTGTTTTGAGTTCTGTCACAACGTGAACATTTCCATAACGTAGTTGTGCAAATTTCATTTTGTTATCACCTGGTAAAGTAATCACCATGTCCGTCGGGCCAGTTTTAGAAACCGACCAACGAATAGAGTCAAAATTGAATTGTGATATTACAAAGTCACTGCCTTCCACAATCACTAGTAAAACATGTGATCTATTTAAAGATATAACAATGTACTTATCTATCCATATGCATGAACTAGGTTCGAGACGTTTTGCCTTGTCATCAACGGGTATAGTACGTAAAGATTTAGAAGATTGAAGCTCTGGAATTCGCTCCGTATATGGCTTATAATGACTGTTATCGGTATCGGAACCTGTTTCGCTTACATCACAATTGAAGTTTTCAATTCGCAAGGAATTTTTAATTTTTATCAGTAAACAATCGAAAGAGGTATCCTCAACACATTTGAAGCTAGATTTGCTTCTACTTTTGTCCAATTCACCAACGGATGATTTCAAACGACATACCGGCTCCTTTTCAAGGCGGCGCTGAAGGAGAACAACTTGTTCATGAGTTCCAAATTTCTCAACGTGTTCAATATAAGTTGACTGTTGTTTGACGTCTTTCAAAAACTGACTTGACTTTTCGTTGTTTGTTTTCAATTTTTCTATTATCACTTTCTTCTTATCAGCAATAGCAGATAACACGTTATTCACAAGTTGCGCATACATGTCTAAGAGTTTCTGTTTTATAGTTTGAAGTGATGACAACGCTTCACTTTCTATTTCAGATAGCAATTCTTCGTGTTGGCGTTCATGGTCCAAAAGACGCTCGCCTTGCTGTTGCAAGTCATGCAACACTGCCTTCAATGCTGAACAATCCGCTTTTGTGTCATGCAAAATATCAGCCAGTACCTTCACTTCCTCGCACTTTCTGTGATCAGCCATCGCACACTTATTACAGCAGGTCATATCGTGGTCTTTACACATGTAAACAGCTTCTTCTTTTTCGTGATTCGGACATGCAATCAATGATTTCAAAAGTTCCTTTATCTCCGGGGGAGGTACTGCCGCAATGTCACACAACGTGTGGTGTTTGGAAACCTTTATTCTTGCATGATCCTGCTTACACTGATCGCAAAGTGGTTCCTCACATTCTGTACAATACACAACGCCCTCTATTTCCCCTTTCTCCTCCAAACAGGGGCCGCATACGTATTGTTTGACAGACATTTTAGTGGAAATTCTAACAAATTCACCTCAGTATATTTATATGCTAAATCGAAAGAAGGGGAAAATAACTGACATTTGCATACACATCAGTTTTTCGATCGACTGTGACACAAACTGTGTTACAGAACAGAGATAACTACCTTTTGAACCATGTATAGCTTTTAGTTCCTCCGATATAAAACGTATATACTCTGTTATGCGCATGTTATTGTACATCAAAATCCACAAGCGATTACAGCTATATGTCGTGTTCTTATTATTCTTAAGCATAACATCAATCGCTTTACACAGTGGTTATTCAAAGTCTCTGCAATAAACATATCCTTCTATTACGACTTTCTCCTCCAAAAATGGTCAACACAAAATATTTTTTACACACATACACCCGCAAATCGCCAACGCGTATTTACATTTTAAATCGAAAGTAGGTAAACTATCGAGCGTGTACATACTTGCATGAGTACCACGTGATATGCTTTGTCACACAAGTGTGACCCACTTTAGTGTCAATACAGAATGCGATCAATAAACACGTTAATAATTTGCATTGAAGATAATCTTTGGCGTAAGTCACCCCGATGAGGAGAGCCTATTTGCCAGTTTACAATATCGTACATATTTAACAATAGTATGCTGGCATATAGCTGTCTTCGATATTTGATAGCTTTAAAGTCCGAATAAATGCAACCTACATTACCTTTTGGTACTATGGTGTAATTGACCAAACAAATTGTTTGATAACACAAATAGAACATTATTATATTTGTTCAAGTGGAAAATTATGTTTAAACCTTACTGCTCAGGGGTTGGTTATACAACTGCCGTTATAATAATTCGATGAAAACAAAAGTAGGGCATGGTATAGGAAAAAGGGGGCAGGATGGGACATGGTGATGCACTCCTGTGTAAGGTCCAAGTCTGATAGCGATAATTTTTTATGATAAAATTTGATTTAATCGGGAGAGGTCTAATATCTTATCGGATACCCAACTGTGCTTTCCTCAGATATATTTGAGAAATATCCGCTGATAAGACACATTTTAGCACCCAAATAACAAAAAATTACATGACACCATTTGTTCGGCATAATGTACAGCGTTGTTAACTTGTGTAAATTTGTGATATTCCTAAGCTGGTTGCTATTCGGTATTTGCGAAAGTTAAGAAAATAGGAAAGCATCCTTCTCTTTTAGACCTTAAATTGAATCCGGATAAGTATTATTACTGAGGAAAACAAAGCTGATAATTTTTTATGAAATCAATACTAATAATTGTGATTCCTGAACGAAAGCCTAAGCATTTTATATTTTATGTGAATTTTCAATATAACATATTGAGTGGTGTTAGCTAACAATATTAATAGCATTCATATTATTGTTATTGCCTTTCAAACATTGTATGTTACTAGTATGTGTAGTAATCAGTAATTTATTTTGGTTATAGTGAGTCAGTATAAGTCAGTTTACATTGTTTTTTGTCTTAAGATTTCGTATAATTTGAAGAAATATATTTGATAAGCACACATAATATTTTTGAGAATTTCAATATGTGTGCTGACCCAGACCATAACTTGAGTAATTTATAAGTTAAACTGTTTTTTCCCTTGGTATGGCAGTTTTGCCGATCCACCTTTTAATTTTTAATAATAAACGAAGGTTTAATTTTCGTTTGTATCGTTACCAATCCACATGCTTATAAATAATAGTGGCATTTTGAAATAATCCGTATTTGTTAGCTAAATAAAGGCATAACAATAATGCATATCCGTGTTTCTTGAAATACCAATAAATTTAGAATATTGTCGCGCAATTTCAGATTTTTTAAAAATACAACTCAACCAGAAAATAGCAAAATAACAAAAAATGGCGAAAATACCAGAGCGGAATAAGGAAATAGCCGATCAACAAAATCTTCGGTTTCGATTAGCAAAATATTGTGTCTATTGTTTCAATACTCATAGGATATTTTTATCTATAAAATAACATTTTTCGTTGTAATTATGAAAATTCACCTTTACAATTAGAACTATTATTTTATAGTTTGTATAAACCTCAATCAGTCTAATTATGTATTAATGTTATTTTGAATTATATGTATGTCTTTTATTTAATCAAGGACCCATGCTACTTAAATCGGCACTGAGAACTTCATTTGATAAGGCGCCATACGGCATAGAGACGTCGCATTATAAACGTCAGCAAACGCGTGTATGATGTTGCTAATAATACGTAA